>NW_006263812.1:0-1388 GCF_000469605.1 Apis dorsata | reverse complement strand
AAAAAAAAAAAAAAAAAAAAAAAAATCAAAAATACTGAATATAACGTATAATTAACAAATAATGAAAAAAGTCAAACTCACCTTATGTACAGGGGGCTCCGGTGGCACAATATGAGCGTTTTCTCCATGTTTCTTAAGATAAGGTGGCCTATCCGGTTGCCGAAAAAGTCTACCATCCTGAATTACAAGTCCTCGATCGACTGCTCTTTTAGCAGATAGTCTAAGCGCTGTTCTCAAATCACCTTCCGCTTCTTCCTCAACTGTATGACTTTGTCTGATATATTTTTCGATGTTCTTCAGGGTTGATCCCTCCCTTTCTCCCAATTCTCTAACAGCCTTACCCAGTACTTTACTAAGATCGGAGGCCTTGCCAACCTTGAGCGGTTTCGACTGCAACCCACCAGGATCTTTGTACGAGGATTGTCCTTTATTAAAGATCTTGAGCACATCGCCACGTTTTACAGCAACTTCCAGGTGTTCAGCGATTTCCTCCTCGTGATAATTATGATGTTGTCGAATCGCGTGACATATCCGCTCGACACTCGGCCTCTGTTTCTGGCTGCGTATTTTTCGGATCGCGTCCAGGAACCAGGCCGACCACGTGTCAGCGGACTCGGGTTCGTCCATTTCTCGTCTCCGTCGGCCGTCTGCCGACGAAAGCGGCGGCGGCGACACCGGCGACGACAATCACGTACCAGGCCAGGTTATACACACCCGATGAACAATGCTCGACTGTCTACGAGTTAATTTTTACGAGCAGAGCTTATGACACTCACATTCTGCGCCTTTAGCATGCAGGATTTCGTACGAGTTGCTTTACATCTCCATTCCAAGGTCACATTATATTTCTTATGCTGATCCTAAAATCAGTATATACACATGACGAATTAATATCTTTCTTCCTGTTCTTTTTCCCCACCCTTCTCTCTCTTCACTAATTTACATATAATAGATATGCATCAGAATAGTTACATATCCATATTTTATTAGTCGTAAACTGCATGTTCGATTGCTATATGCGATAATATTATTGGCTGCAATATATAAATTATGAACAATTATTTGAACAAAATTCGACTAATTTGAAAATTTTTTGAATGAAAAATATTATATGTATATGATCATTTTATAGAAAACTTATTTTCCAATTAATTAAAATTAACTAAGACTCTCTCTTTAGTTTATCCATAAACATCCCGGATTCGATATTGAATTTATTATGTGTATCACTTATCATTAAACTATTCCATTTTTTAAATTATTATCAATCGATTGACCGATTTTCTTCTAAACGGTAAACTTTCTCCTCGCTTAAGCAAACCCGATATGCACGCACGCACGCACGCACGCACGCACACGCACACGCACACGCACACACACGCACGCAC
>NW_006263811.1:0-755 GCF_000469605.1 Apis dorsata | reverse complement strand
CTATTTTAAATATATTTTGTTTCATAATCAGATTTAATTCTCTATATTACTAATTAAAAATAATATTATTTAGCTAAGTCTTATGAGAAGCGTGAAGAAGAAGCTATTCTCTGACTTAGATAAAGGTAAATTAAGTGGAACTCGTAAAAATATGGAACTTCTAATGGATCTCGTGAGTTCTGTTGTAAAAACCAATACTATGATGCAATAATAGTTTAAAGAACCTGGTAGAAAAAGAGTTGCCAACCAAAGCATATGTAAACTTATTACGGGTACAACTCAAGCTTTTTCTGTAGAAGATAAAGTCAAGATAAAAGTCCAAGGTAATATCGTTCGGATTTATTCAATGGCCATTAATAAATACCACAATTTGTAATGAAATGACAATACTCGTTTCATTAGAATCCACTACATTGTATCTTATTATAAAAATGGTAATTATGATACTATTGTTCTTAAATGTCATATAAGTTTTCATAAAATCATAAAATTAAAAATTGAATTATATATTATGAATAAGACAGATTTAAGATCAATGACATTTATATTATAAATATTATAATATATATTTTTTTTTAATAGAAAAATATTTTTTTTTAATAGAAAGAAGTTCATCCAATGTGCCTGTCAGTATACATTAACATACAGACAGGCCTAAGATGTTATACAGAAGCATAATTGTTAACTTTAAAACTATTCTATTCTATCATCTTTAAACATAAGTAATGAAACGAAGTAAGAAATTTGATTATTAG
>NW_006263810.1:0-216 GCF_000469605.1 Apis dorsata | reverse complement strand
TATCATTATCATTATTATCATTATCATTATCATTATTATCATTATCATTATCATTATCATTATTATCATTATAATTATCATTATTATCATTATTATCATTATCATTATCATCATCATCATTATTATTATCATCATCATCATTATTATTATTATTGTTATTATTATTATTATTGTTATTATTATTATTATTATTGTTATTATTATCATTACTATTAC
>NW_006263809.1:0-391 GCF_000469605.1 Apis dorsata | reverse complement strand
TACAAATATTTAAAGTTAATTGAAATCACACAATTTTTATTTGTAGTTTTGTTATATTGAATATGTTACTAGCGGCATTATTTCATGTTTAAGTTGGTAGCTATTGTTTTTTATATACACATATTTTGAATATATTGTAACAAGTACGCGCAATTTTATTAAATACATGTTCATTCAGCCAGTGAGTTTATTTATAGTTTTATTTATATTTTTTTTCTTGTTTTGCTATTAACAAGAACTAACTATAAATCAAACGATTAAAATAGTGTAAATTACAGAAGCTTAAACAATATGTATTATTAAATGAGATAATATGATAAGATCCACTCCGAAAATTTTTTATACATTTATATCAATATAGAATAAAAAGAATAAAAATTGGAAATATTTT
>NW_006263808.1:675-1260 GCF_000469605.1 Apis dorsata | reverse complement strand
TGGCGTATGAACCGCTTGTGCTAGCGTAACCAGTGAAATCTGCGTGTAAAGAGCAATCTTTCCTGCTTGCATCGCGCACCGGAAGTCCCATGTATCGCCATTATCTTCGGAGCCGTTTTAATAAGACACTTTTTCAAATATTCTAAAATTTCGTCTTATTAATACGACCATAGCGTATGAACCGCTTGTGCTAGCTTAACCTATGAAAAGTGAGTGTAAAGAGCAATCTTTCCCGCTTGCAACGCGCACCGGGAATCCCATGTATCTCCACTATCTTCGGAGATACAGCCGTTTTAATAAGGCACTTTTTCAAATATTTTAAATTTTCGTCTTCTTTATTCGACCATAGCGAATGAACAGCTTGTGCTAGCTTAACCAATGAAAACTGAGTGTAATGAGCAATCTTTCCCGCTTGCAACGCGCACCGGGAATCCCATGTATCTCCACTATCTTCGGAGATACAGCCGTTTTAATAAGGCACTTTTTCAAATATTTTAAATTTTCGTCTTCTTTATTCGACCATAGCGTATGAACCGCTTGTGCTAGCGTAAACAGTGAAAACTGAATGTCAAAAGCAATCTTTCG
>NW_006263808.1:0-463 GCF_000469605.1 Apis dorsata | reverse complement strand
AAAGAGCAATCTTTCCCGGTTGCAACGCACACAGGAAGTCCCATGTATCTCCAGTATCTTCGGTGATACAGCCGTTTTATTAAGGCTCTTTTTCAAATATTCAAATATTTCGTCTCCTTCATACGACCATACCGTATCAAACGCCTGTGCTAGCGTAACCAGTGAAAACTGAGTGTAAAGAGCAATCTTTCCCGCTTGCAACGCGCACCGGCAGCCCCATGCATCTTCAGTATCTTCGGAGATACAGCCGTTTTAATAAGGCACTTTTTCAAATATTCTAAAATTTCGTCTTCTTTATACGACCATAGCGTATGAACCGCTTGTGGTAGCGTAACCAGAGAAAACTCTGTGTCAAGAGCAATTTTTCCCGCTTGCAACGCACACAGGAAGTCCCATGTACCTCCAATTTCTTCGGAGATACAGCCGTTTTAATAAGGCACTTTTTCAAATATTCTAAAATTTC
>NW_006263807.1:878-1643 GCF_000469605.1 Apis dorsata | reverse complement strand
CCTTTCATTTTATTTTTATTTTTTATTATAAATATTCAAAGTTATAAGTCATTGATTTGTATAAAATAATTTGCATTTTTACTTTTATAAATTTCGATCATGATCATTTTTAAAGATCCATATTTTTATGAATATAATATAATAATATAATAATATATTCATTAGCAGGAAATTTCTGAGATAATTTGGAACACTTATTTTTGCAAAAAAAAAAAAGATTATGGCTAATAAATTATTGAAATATCTTTTATAATAATATATAATATATATTGTATTAAATATATATATTAATAATAATATATAATAATAATATATTTAATAATATATATTTAATATTTGTTATAATGCAGATCATATAAGAATATATTTACTGTATGTTTAATATTTTGCAAATAGTATGATACTATTACATTTATTTTGTATTTAATGGTGCTATAATTCTTCACATGATGCTATCATATTTATTTCAATAGTATTGATACAATTTGGTAATTTTAGCAACGTTAATTTTATTAATAATCCGATATATAAATATAATTATAAAGATTTAACAATATGGAAAATAAATGAATATTCATCTTTAAGAATGCTGAAATATATATATCTATTATATATATATATTTATTTTGTTATATTTTTTCGAAAAAAAAGAGATAGATGCCTCTTTTTGAAAATTGAAAACAATTAAAAAAAAATAATAAAGGAAAAATAATTAAAAAAAAAAGGAAATAAAAAAATACCTGAAACAATAAACAAAATAATGAA
>NW_006263807.1:0-840 GCF_000469605.1 Apis dorsata | reverse complement strand
TAAATATATACAATAGAAAAAGAGGAAAACTACCTATATCAAGTTTTTGAGAAATATACAAAAATAGATAATTATTATTAGATAATACATCGATTGTTTCCTTTATTTTCTTGATAATTAAAAATTAAAAATTTAAAAAGAGAAACTAATTGATATATAAAAATTACAAAATTACAAGATAATCAACAATTTACATCACATTCAATTTGCAAAAAATGAATATCTGTTATTTTTAGAAAAATTTGTTTTTTTAACATCTTTTTGCATATGTTTTTATATCTGAAATTAGAATTACAAAATTATTGGAATACAAAAATAATTACTGTAAATGTTTTGTAATCACTGTAAAATTTCTCAATTTTTCTAAAATATCTAGAAATAGATTCAAAAACATTTTATCAATGCTCTATCTTGATGATTCGAATACATCTTTGCTCTCACATATACATCCCATTTAATTTTACATATATTTATCATATCTCATATCGCATTACGTCTCATTTACAATGAATAGATATTGAAATATAATTTTGTAGAATAATAATAATACTAATATTAAAATGATTTTAATGAAATAAAATATATTAAAAGATATGAGAAAGAAAGCAAAATGCATGAAATTCATGTCTCCATTATTAAAATATTTTTGTAAATAAATTTATTTTTTCAAAATTTCTCGTATGATCTTTTTGCTTTTATTATTTCTCTGTTCAAATATATATACATTTGTATATTGTATCATTTCCATCATAATAATTATAATAATTCTTTAATATGAATAAAATAATTTTTCAATTATTAATTTATTAATAATTTTTTACATAATGTTTCGTGTGAAAA
>NW_006263806.1:0-1438 GCF_000469605.1 Apis dorsata | reverse complement strand
GTGTTGCGAATATTGAATGCCCAAATTTCTTCCACTGGAATTGTGGAAGTACTCATGTTCCTGAATCATCTTGAGTGGCTAGAAATGTTACTTGGATGATTATTCGATAACAGTCAAAGAGACTGCACAATAGCAGTCAAAAAGGCTGCATGGTAGCAGTCAAAGAGACTGCACTTGATTTTTCGACAATAGTGTTGCGTTATTTAAATTTGAGTGCCTAAAATGCTATTGCATAATAAGTAATTGATTGTTTTTTTTGATGATTTTTTTTGTCATTATAGATTAATTAACATTGCAAATATAATAAAGCACTCATCGCGGTTGATTTAAGAAATTTTTAATTTTATAAAAGAATATTAGTTTATTAGTGTTGCGATGCAAATTGATTGTTCCACTCGCGGTTTTGTTGCTCGGGTTTATATAGAGTGGAAAATACTTTTATTTTAGTAGTCCTTCTGACTACTAATTGTATATACTATGTTTTCTTTTTTCAATCTCCATTATCATCTTTTGCATTTATTGCTATGGTATTTATATTTTTGTGGTATTATATTTTTCATTGGTGAGTAATTAATGTTTCTTAAAATATCGAATTTAAATTTTTTTTTATTAAATTTTTCGAGATCCATAATGCTAAATGTATATTATACAAGTTATTTTTTTTTTTCTTTTTTTTATATTGTCC
Organism: Apis dorsata; assembly: GCF_000469605.1. Lineage (NCBI taxonomy): Eukaryota > Metazoa > Arthropoda > Insecta > Hymenoptera > Apidae > Apis > Apis dorsata. The sequence goes on along the minus strand of NW_006263806.1, from coordinate 753 downwards.
CAGACGATAATGGTTTGATTGTTTTTTTTTTTATTCTTACTATAATAATCTGCTAAATATGTTTATATAAATTATAAGTTTGTTTCAGATATATTATCTCTCGGACAACATCACTTATATATTTCAACAAAACATTATATTTAAATCATCGATCAATAAATAATTATACGACGAGTACAGTATTTTTATTAATTATTTATATTTTGATTTGTTTCAGGTATCATTCAGAATAGTCATTTATCTCATGTACTTTATTAATGCCTTTTTTGTTTTTCTCTATAATAATACAGTTTAATTTCCAGATGATTTTTGTGACCGCGCGCAATGCGGTCGGTAGATTCAGTGTTTGCTCCGTAATAGTCTTTTAATATTTTAGAGCATATTAGCTCCAATTAAATTTATATATTATAATCGCGAAATTAGAGTCAGTGCTTGCTCGCCTATTATAAATTAAATAAATATGATAGTAGTTTTTTATTTATAATTTTTTTTATTTTTCTTAAGTGTATTTATTCATATTCGGTATAGGGTAGAGTCAGTGCTTCTCAGAGGAATAACACGGTCATCCATCACGCGAAGAGGTAATTATTTTTTTTATATTTTGCATTTTATTTTATCATTCTTAAATGAATAAGTATTCTATTTAAATTATGGTTTTCCATGTTTTAATATAGATTTCATTTCCTCGTACTTGGCGATGACATCCTATGGATCACGGCACTACAAACTTCTTCGCATCTGTTGGTGAGTCGC
>NW_006263805.1:875-1187 GCF_000469605.1 Apis dorsata | reverse complement strand
AAAAAAAATTAATTTGGAATGAAATGATTATTTAAATTAGCGTTTTACAATAGCAATTTATCGCTCACAATTAATCCCACATTGTGACAATAACAAGGCTTAATTTATATCTTATATATTGTTTTTATTTGTCTTAATTTATTTAATAGTATATTTAATTATATATTTATTTAATAGTATATTTATTTATATATTTATTTAATATTATATTTAATAATAATGTAAATCTTAACGCGTAACAAAAATACTCTTATTTCATTTAAAACGAAAAAAAGAAATCATATAATTAATTTATATCAAGAATTGCAGTGC
>NW_006263805.1:0-733 GCF_000469605.1 Apis dorsata | reverse complement strand
GAGAGAGAGAGAGAGAGAGAGAGAGAGAGAGAGAGAGAGAGAAAGCTCAAAATATTTTACATGCAATCCAATATAATAATTGAGAAAAATAATTAATCATGTAAGGTTTAGATTGAAGTGCATATATGCGTAGTTCTTGGCTTGACATCGATTTCCATCATAATAAATGATGAAATATTTTTAAGTTTAAAATATTATAATTAAATATTAATATTTAATATTTTAGAAACTTTTTAATGAAATATTTTTTACGTTTTACATGGACAAAATTTTTAAGAAAGGAATTGGAAACCGATTGCCATATCTCATCAGCAGTAAAAGATACCTATATACACATTCAATTATAAATTAAAAAATAAATCAAAAAATAAATATAGAATGAATAAAAAAATAAATAAATGAGTATAATAACTATAACTTAAAGAATAAATTAAGAAATAAATTTAGAAATGAATAAATAAAAGAATAAATGAATAAATAAACAAAATATATTTTAAAATAGTACTATAAATTAGAAAATAATACTATAATATACTATAAATTAAAAAAAAGAAAGAAATAGGTAAAAGAATAAGTGAATAANNNATAAATGAATGAAAATTATATATTAAGAAATATGTTATAAAATAAATGTTTAAATAAATGAATATATAATGTTTAAATAAATAAATGCAGATGATTAAATAATGAAGCGATAAATAAATATTAATTAAAAAATAAAATAATATATGAT
>NW_006263804.1:317700-324047 GCF_000469605.1 Apis dorsata | reverse complement strand
TTTTTTTTTTTTTTTTTTTTTTTTTTTTTTTTTTTTTTTTTTTTTTTTTTTTTTTTTAATGCTAGTGAGATTTGCGTACAAAGTACATAAGTGATATTTAAAGAAAAATATATATATATATTTTTGTACCTCAAAAATTTAATAAAACGAATGATGCATCATGTTGCATTTACATGTTAAATTTTGTTAAATTAAACAATTAAATAAAGACTTCGAATTGTAATTCCTTGTTCGATTATTAACTTACGATATTTTGTTCTATTTTTATTCCTTTCTTTCTTTCATTTCTTTTTTATAAGAAATTATAAATTATAATTTACAATTAAATCATATATCATGCAATATCGATCTTATGTTCTGAAATGGGTGCGATAACGGCATTTTTTTTATATAAAGAAAAAACAATCAGATGACTTCAGCGTAATTTCACTCTATTATAAAATGCATCTCGATTCAATACAACCATCGAGATAAAGTTAGAAATGAATTAAATATATGAATACCTATGCAGTGGACCATTGTATCCGTTTATGGACTTCCATAAAGCATGCCAAACGCCTCGAAGCGTAAACAGGCTGATGCATTGCGTACAAGATTAAAATATATACTTACTAAGAAAAATATCGACGAAGTATAGACTTCTTTAAAACAAAACTTAATTGTATAAATAAAACATTATGAAAAAAATTTGTCGAATACATCAGCAATTTTTAATTAATAGAAATGTATTTTATTTTAATCTTCTAAACATAATATATATATGATGATATGTTCAAAACTTTATTATTAAAATTTTCTTTTAAAAAAGAAGTATATTGTATATAATAATGGAAATTTATAATTTTTCTAATTAGATATATGATAAATGTAATTTTTGAAAAGTATTTGTATAAAATTGATTAAAATCTTTAAAATATTGAGAAAAGAAATTTAGAAATATTTTATAGTTAAAAACTTACAAATGCATAGATATTATTTAAAGAAACATGAATTTATATATTTTAATATTATAAAATTAAATTAATAAATTAAAAATGTAATAAAATATAATAACTATTATAAAGAAAATATAAATAAATATATATCTTTTTAAGAAAAATATTATAAGAGTATGATACATAGCACATAAAGGCAAAATTATTTAACAGTTTTTAATATTTTGAGAAATATTTTTTGATTTTTTTGAAAAAAAAAAAATATATAATATAATTTATATATACTGTACTGTGACATTTATTTAAAATTTCCTTCACATTATTAAAGATTAAAGATATAATTTTACTTATGTTAAAATTTGTGCTTAAAATTTGAACTTGAGAAAGATTGAACTTGATAAGATTTTTAAAAAAAAAAATTTTCACTAAAAAAATTAAATTTTCATTTAAAATTTTACTACTAAATGATTTTTCATAATTTTATTATATTATAAAGCCTCTATTTTTTGTAAATCGAATATTTATATCAATATTCATTTTTTAATTTCGAATACCCATTATTCATTCATATTTCAAATTTGAGATTTATAAATTTATAGATAAATAAGAAATACATAATTTTTGATTGCGCAAAAAAATTGCATATATAAATAATGGCGAGAAAAGCATAAAGCGAAGATAACCTAAGAAATATTATTGTTTTTCTTTTTATATCTATTTAAATTAAATCGTAATGATGAGCATGATAAAAAAAAAATAATTATCCTTTTAGAAGTTTTATTATAATTTTTTATACAAATAGAATGTTTGTATTTATATTTAGAAAAAATTAACATTCAAATATGTAATTATTTTATTAAAATTTACAATTGCTAAATTCATTTCTATTTTTTGTATATAAAATTTTATTGAAAAATTTAATACATATTAAATAGAAATCCTTATTTCATATATGTATATATGTAATGCATATATAATAAATTAAATTGAATTTCAATCTGTCTAATTTTTCGTATTCTTTTATTTTTTTTCCTTTTTTCTAAAACATTTCATTTTCCTACCTTTCTCAATACTTCTACAAGTTTCTTACTTCGAAATATTTGTATAAGATTCATTTATTTCTCAATAAATATTTCAAAATATCACAAAATTGACGCTGCGCTTATTCTTTTTCGTATAAACTGTTGATATAAATTACATAAATTATACAAAGAAATCAAATCGGTACTTGTGGCGCCATCTCGCGTTTGGACACTAGAAGCTCTGACTTGTTAGTAGGAACATAGAATATATAAGGAGGTATTCGTGACGTCACAAATAAGGATAGCAATATTGTACGAGAAGGATAGAGAAGATGCCATTAATTTTAGTTATAAATCGGTACTTGTGGCGCCATCTCGCGTTTGGACGCCAGAAGTTCTAACTTGTTAGTAGGAACTTAGAATAGATAAGGAGGTATTCGTGACGTCACAATATATAATCTTCTATGTTAAAAACACAACATCGAAAATTAATGAATTATTAATTTTCTACAAAAAAATTCTACACTTTTAAGTTTATATCTCAAAGTTAAAATCTCAAATAATTTTCTCATATAAATTTTAACGGGAAATTCTGTTCAATTAATTATTTATTAATGATTATAATAGAAAATATCTCAGTCGTAAATTCCCGAGATATAATCAAGTAATAATCAATTTATTTATTCAAATAACAAAAAAATTATGAATAAAATTTATATATGAATATAGAGAAAGAAACAATATTTAAGATTCATACATTGATATTTAGAAATAAATCTTGTAATAATGTAAAATTAATGAAAAATGCATGTCGGTGAATGTCGGTTACGTTAATTCGAAAGTGACATATTAATCATTAATAAATAATTAATTAAACAGAATTCCCCGTTAAAATTTATATAAGAAAATTGTTTGAAGTTCTAACTTTGAGATACAAACTTAAAAGTGCAGAAATTTTTTGTAGAAAACTAATAATTCATTAATTTTTAATTATTGCGTTTTTGATATAGAAGATTATGTAACCAAATGTAATGGCGTAATTTTCTATCTTTCTCGTGCAGTTCGTTTCTTTGTCTGTGACGTCATAAATACCTCCTTGCATATCTATGTTCCTATTAACAAGTTAGAGCTTCTAGAATCCAAACACGAGATGGCGCCACGAGTAACTAAATTTGATTTCTTCTGTTTTTATTTATTCATTTCAAATATATATTACATAGAAAATATAATTATATTTCTATCTATATATATAAATTTTATATATTTTTATATTTTTATATGTCAAATATATATCAAATATTTTTTATCTGTATATATTTTTTTATATATCGTAGATATATTTTATATATTTTTATTATATATAACAATTATATTATGTATTATGTATTTATGTTATTTATATTATGTATAACAATTTAAAGAGAATGTATAGATAAATGTATTAAATTTTATATTTAATTAAATTTAAAAAAATGTTTAGTATCTATAAATATAGTAGTATAAAAGGAAATATATATAAAAGGTAAATATAAAATAAATAAATATATTAAATTGTAGAAAATTCAGAAAAAATTTCCTATATTGCAAATTTTGTAAATGTCTTTTTCAATTATATTCTTTTTATACAAAATTGTATATTTGAATAAAAAAATTTTTACTATTGAAAATTTCTATTTTTTTATTAAAAGAAGAAAATTCGAAAAGAAATGGCACGTAAAATTATTCTACTTCTAAGAATAAAAATTTTTTTACGAAGCATAATGTATATTTATAATTTCTATGTATATGCATATATAATCAATACATATGAATTGTGCTCATATATTTTTAAATTCTTAATACACGTTCCATGTAAATATACGTGTACTTCAATATATCTTCAAAATTACTCTAATAAAAGAGGAGATAGCTAAATCTTTATGAGTTCCAGTTTTCATCATCGACACTATAGCAATATACAAGTAACGGATACATTTTCGTCTTGAAGCGTAACAAACGATAACGGTCAACGATTATTGCTAAAATCTCAAGCGAGTGAAGCCACATAACAAACGTAATTACAAAGAATACGCGCGTGCCATCGTTGAAACGGATCCCTCGTTAAGGGAGAGTGCCTCGGAGGATAGGAGGGACGAGAGAACGATTCGATTTTCATTAAAAAGCAATCGTTTCACGGCGTACGGTCGTTGGCAATGATTCACTCCGTGCCCAAGGCAGACAGAAAACAACGGGGGAGCAATTTTCCTCTAGAATCTCTAGATGCGTTCGAACGAACGCGTGACATCGCACTGCGCCTCTATTAGTCTCAGTCAGTCAGTGACAGGTACGGTAAACCAGCATGAAAATGACGACCAACACGATGTCATTTTCACTTTTTACGGAGGCATCTGACGCTGAAAGCAACGATTCTCTGTGAGAGATAAAACGCAATGAAACCAGAAACGTTCTCAGCCCGTCTTCCGCTATTTGATCATACGAGAATGAAAAGAATCGAGTTATTCAACATTAAACGATTAAAATACATATGTAGTGTCTTTTTATACATTATACAAAATGATCATTTCTATTGAAATAAGATAATTTCAAAGGAAAGGATTTTCTGTTTCAAAGAAAATTCGAAAAAATATCTGATATTCCTATTTTTGTTCAATATATGCATAAAAAAGTTTCACATATTTTATAGATTTGAAAATATATTTTATTTTAAAGTTTCAATAAAATTTGAAGTAAATTTTAAACATTCAAGCAATTGTTTGGAATAAAATTTTTTTTATAAAATAAAACGTTTTTTCGATTCGAACTTTAATACTTTTAAATTTTCAAGCATTAAATTATTTTCAGTACTTTTTAGTCTTATTATTAAAGTGCAAACCCTAGCAATCTTTCAATATGTTTGATCAAGTACTGGCATTAACCCAAAATCAACACACCGGAAAAGTCAGCAACCGGCTAAGCAATTCGCCTTTTATGCATGTCAGAATCACGTAATGTTTCGCAATTCCGCCAATTCACCAAGACTTCCTAGATTGGAATGCCGCGCGGTTAGTAAAAGAAACCGAAATGAAATTTTGATTCGTAATAAAAATGCTTCACGGTTAATGAACATTTCCATTCTTCGTTAACGATTGCATCCTCTTCCGATAGGGTAAAACAAAAGGGGAAAAGACATTGAATACAAATACTCACCGTTGAAGATATTTACTTCGATTTCTTTTGTGCCACATCTACTTCATATTTCTTTATAACTATATATCTAAAATATAGAAAATAAAATATTTAAATATATATTTAAAATTATTAATAAAATTTTTAATAAATAATTAAATTCAATTAATTGGTATATAAATTATTACATCTTTTTTTTTTTTTTTGATTAATATCAATAAATTATCTCAAAGTTACTCCGATTAACACAATTAAAAGTATATTATTACCTAAAATTTTTTATATCTTCATCCTCCTACTTTCAAAGCTTCACACAACTAACCTTTTCGCAAAATAAAAAAAAAACAAAAATATATATCTTCACTTTTCAAATTAAAACCAATTAGTTATTATTAATACCTATCACTAATTATTAATATTGCAAATTTACAAAAGAGAAGAAAAGACAATTAAACGAGGGAGGGAAAAAAAAAAAGAAAAAAAAAAGCAAAAGAACTCAACGAAAGCCGCCATCCCGAAGGAAGATCGAGGAAACGCGGTGTCCGTTCGAGGCCGTCGCTGCTCGCGAAGAGGTAAGGATGGTTGTTAGTGGAGGCAGCAAGCATGCATTAACAGTACTCTGGATGGGCCGGTGGTTCCTTGATTTCCGTTCCTCCCCTCCAGAAGACGGTACCCGTTGGAAGAACATCTACCACGGAGGGAGAATTCTTGCGTGGTACACGCGCCTCAGTTCATCGGGAATCTTCGTCAAAATTGCATCCCTCTCTGCGCGATCCTTCTTACCAGGAAGTGCGTATCTCGCGTGTTTCGCGATTACGATTAAAGAAATAAGGATAAGTAAGAGAAAGTACGTCGAGCGGGATCATGTGGACCATTCTGATCGTTGGATTTTGCATGGTGGGTGCCAATTTTTATTTTTACTCTTAACTCGGTTCACACGAATCATTGCCGAATCTGTGGTGGATATTCAGCTTTTAAAATTATCTTACGTTTGGTCACGTGGTGAGATTGAATTTGAAACTTATATTATATTATATCGATTTATGGCTAAGAAAACTTTTGCGAATATGATATTCATAGTTTTTATTTAAAAAAGTATCGTAAATATTTAGATATGATTCATGATGATGATCAAATGTAAGTAAAATTTGAAATAAATCTAAAGATATATGTAATTAATATTTTATATTTTTTATTTATATTTTTATATTTATTTTAAATTTTA
>NW_006263804.1:298762-317491 GCF_000469605.1 Apis dorsata | reverse complement strand
ATATATATATATATATATATGTTCGTAGAATTTTCGCAAGTACTTATCTGTATATTTCTAAGAAATTATGTAACTTTATAACAACTTGATTTTACTGCAAATATTTTTATCGTTTATTTTTATTTTATTTATATTAATACTTTAAACTTCCAAGATAAAGGAATGATAGTATTTTTATCTGTTTCTATATCTTGATAAAATAAGGAAACTTATTAAATTTTTTTTTGTAGAGATAAAATAATAATTATAGCAGAAATGTAAAATTTTATTTGCATAAGAAAACTAAGAGTATAATGTTTAAAATGCGTTTCACGTTGAAGTGTTAACTTGGATCTCTTTAATGTGTTCGGTATTCCATCAAACTTTTTCAATTCCAACTTTTTCTTTTAAATTATGATTTTAAAGGTCACGGATAATTGAATCGAAATCCAAAAAGCAGCCAAGGAAACAGTTCAAATATAAAAAAGTAAAAAATTTTCAAGTTTAATTAAAAATAATTTATTCTTATAATTATTTATTTATTAATTATTTATGGAAAATAATATTATTTTATATGTTTTATTTTATCAACAATCTTTTATCAATCAATAAAAGAAAGATAAATACATAAACTAATCTAATAATTCATATATATTTAAATATATTTAAATAATACCTATATAAAATAGATTTTATTAATTTATATTTTATTTCAAAATAAAAACGTACAAATAGTAAACAAAACATGTGACAGTCTTTCTATATATATAATAACTTCAAAATTTCTTCGTCAAAAAAACTTTTTAAGAGGCTATTAACTTATACGGAAACCCACGTGTAGAAATAACTAAATGTCATCTTACCAAAAGTGCCTAGGAAATAAGAATGAAATTTATGGCGTCGTAAAAAGACGCTGTTGCGGTTCTTTCATGAAAAAGGAAAAAAAATGTGAAAAAAACATTCGTATGCGTATATATATATATATAGTTATCTAGAAGACAATCTCAAGGGAACCAAGAAAAGAGGACCGTTTCTCGTAACAGATTCGACTGTTTGTCTCTTCCCGTTAACTTTCTGCACATCAATCGAATCGAAGAGCACCTCATACATATGTGACACTTTGTATAAATCCTTTTTTAAACATATTTTTACTTCTATTTTTTAAATATATTATTTATATACGACACTATTACTTTTTTTTTACTATCTACATATTTTTAATAATTATATCAAAATTTTAATCAAATGGCTATGTTGTATATTCTTATATACGCCTCTAAAAAGATTATTTTTCATTATATCCCTTGAAAAAGATTCAATGCAAAACATTTCAATTCCGATAATCGACAATTTATACAAAATAAATAATAAAAATTCATCGATACGTTGTTCCTATTAGAATCGAGTTTGTTATTACTATTACTGCTATAATCGGTTCCATTACTATTCGCAGTCTAAATTGAATTTCGTAGAACGCAGGCCACATCTCGCGTTCGAATAACACGGTGTCGATCGGTGGATCGAAAAAACATTAACGTTTCGATAAAAGTTTCTATCGACCGGTCACAATCCATAATTTGGCATTCAATTTGAAACAAGGCTTGATCAAACTTCTATTAACTCCACAAATTGGATACCACGACTCTGTCAATGGCAATACACAGTAACAGAGTCTCCACTTATTTTTCTTTTCCAACCGAACGGCTTTTTCTTTAACGCGAATAATAGTTTCCGTTTAACGATTCGGAAATCATCGTCGAACGTTTCATCGAAATTACATCGATCCTATCGAGGAATGGAAATGGAAACTTTGAATTTCGCGCCGTTTGCTTCGTTCGTCTCCGATTAAAGTTACAATAACAGTTTTCAACGCATACCATATTGGGCAAATGATGGCCTGAGTGCTTATCAACTTTCAGGATTCGATTGTTGTATTATTTTGTTATTCAGTCGATTTAACAATCGATAAAATTAGAGTAAGTTTAGATATACTGATCGATCTTGATCTAGTTACCGTACTCCAAAGATTGATCTGTCGATTGTATCGATTCCTAAATCGATCATTTTAAAATTATCAAATATTTGAGGAATTAAAAAAAAAGGGATATCAAATTTTTTAAATTGTAGAAATCAAATTTTCTCATTAAATTTTTTTTATTTAAAAATTCATTAAATACAAAATGTAGATCTGTACAATCTTTATTTTATAAATTTAAAAAAATTTCAACAAAAAAAATCAGAAATACAAATATTGAAATAGTATTTTAATAAAAAAAAATATTTTTCTAATATTATCTAATATTACGTCTTAATCACTAATTAAAGTAACAACGAAGATATTTATAAATTATTCATAATTTTATACGATACACTTAATTAATATTCATATAATTGACATAATAATGCGAATTAAAGTTAAATACATTTATTAAAATCATTATACAATTTTATTTGAATTAAAATATCACAGATTCTATATTTCTCAATCATAAACTCGCTTATTTTATATTGATATTTATACAAAATGTTGACTGAAATAATTTATTTATAAAGTATTTCGATTTATCTAATTTATATCGAATTATCTAATTTTGCGTATTTAATGCTTCATATAAAAAACAATGAGGAAAATAATCTTATAATTTATAGAAGATATTTCAATATTTAAAAAATATCAAATATATGAAAATTGTTCATGAAATTTTTATAATCATTTTTAAATTATGCAGTCTAATATTGATTCGAATAATTCAGTACTATACAATAATATATAATTCAATACATTTTACGTCAAAATGATTCTTTTAACATCGAACTAAAATTTACTTTCTATCTAATAAAATAATCAATTAAATAATCACAAAAGAAATATCAAGTTTTTTTTTAATCTTCATATATTACTTTATTATTCGAAATACTATAATTAAAATTTATTTTAATATAACATTATTTCAATATTCAATATTACAAATATTTAATATTCATATATTTAATGTTAACAAATTAAAATTAAAATTAAATTTTTTTTGAATATCTTTTCATCGTAGCAAATTCACTCTGAAAATAAACGATTTTAATATCATGAAAAAAAAATTGCAAATCTAAAAAATTAGACGATATCATTACAGAGTATATATATTTCTTTTCAACAAATAAACAATTAAATATATTAAAAGAATTTAAAACAAGTTCTTGATATATCAACTTATCAATTTTATCTTGAAAATCAGCCAATCTTAAAAGCCCGGGTAACCTACCTCTAACATAAGAAATAACCATGACCTGTACTACGATTATACGTCTGGCTGACTGTACGATGGACAACTTGTATGGTACGCATATAACGAATAACTTAGGCGGGTACCAGAGCGTTTCTTTACACCGTTATTTGTATTGAAGTCTTCTCTCCTCGCGTGTTGGCCATCTTATTTCATATCGAAGTTTCATGCTGCACTAGACAGATCGGCACATGCGATGGTAACGCGCCTTAAGCTTGATATCGAACAAAAAGTGTTAATTAAGGAAATAACTATTTTCTATGACCAAGTGAGGTCAGTCAACATCACTCTGTCCAGATGTTAAGAGGAAAAAAACGATTGTGTCAAGAACGGTGACAGGGCTGAACAGATGTTATTTCACGGTAAAATAGTTCAGAAGTTTGTTAGCAAAGTATGTTAATGGTTAATGCATTTCTGCCACTATGGAACATCCACTGAACTATGAAATTCTTCGTTCGTGGTTGCATTGTATTCTTTTTCATTAACGCCTAGAGATTATAGCATTCTTCAATCCTTTCTCATTGAGTTTTATCATTAATTACAATCAAATGACAAACACGATTAATATAATTATATACATATGTAATTATGTTATTTGTAAGATCGTGTCGTGGAAATATACATCATAGATAATGAGACCAATGACGTAAAAGATAATTGAAGATTTAATTGATGATAATTGAACTCTACTTGACATTATTTTAAACATAATAATTGATTGTATCATATCTGATATGTTGAATTATTGGAAATTCAATAATTTGATTTAATATGATTAAATTTTTTTAAGATATTTAATAGAAAAATTAAGATAATCATTACAGAGACGATATTTTTAAGAAAAAAAAGATAATATGGATTATTTTAATTTTGGTAGACATATACGTTAAAAAAATTGTTTTTTTTTAAATTAAGAATTATTTATATTGGACGTAAAAAAAATAGAATTGAAATATGATTTGAAATATTATATATAATTGCAAATGAAATTAAACATTTTAAAATATCACGTAGAAAAATATGCATAATATTCTTCTTACAATTTTAATTTTAAATTATACTAAGCATTATATGTACATAATCATTCTACATTACATCTTTATAATCACATATTTTATCATAATAGAATATTCATTTTCATTTATTATATTATTATTCGCAAAATTGTTACAAATATAAATTTTAATTTTAAAAACCTTTAAATTATATAATTAAAACTAAATATTTGAAATTATATGGATGAATTTTTTCAGAATATCTTATATAGCAAAAAACATACATGCAAATAAATCACAAAAATTTCAAAAACATTTTAATTTTAATTAAATTTGCCATCCATTTTAAATTTGTTTATTTTATGATCTAATTTTAATGTTTTTTAAAATTATCTATTACATTATAAATTTTAACTGAAATATATTTATCTATAGATCATTATTTTTATAATAAAATTAATAATAATTATACCATTTAATATAGAAAAAATTCACACAAAGGCATTATGAGAGACTGATTATTTTTAACTGAGATATAAATTAATTGATATTTTTTTCTTTTCAAAAATATACTTATATACAAGTTCTTTTTTAACAACGGTCCATTATTATATTTCAGAACAGTTAGAAAAAGATCCGTATACAAAAACGAAATGAATTACATACCAGAACGTCGCGAATATCGTTCGAGCAAAACTGGGTAGATGAATGACAGTGGTATTGTTTCAGATTGCCGCCACCGTTGCCCAGGATTACGAGGTCTCTGACATTCAGTGCAGCGGCGCAGGATCAGCCGCCGATCTTCTGACAGCGAAGATCAAAAGGCCAGTTAGTTTCAGAGGAGCGCCGCTCTTTGCCGACGACAGATCCGCCAATCCACTCACCGACATTCACTGCCAGATCAGGCCAGATCCCAACGATCCTCAGGAAGATAACTACTTCCTGAAGGTGACTGACTTCTCGAGATGCGGCATCCTGAAGAGGAACGTGAGTCATCGATCGAAATTTTCGTTTCCCGCCTTCACTGCGTTTTTCTCCTCGTTCTGCATCGTGCATCGATAAATGAAACAGATCAGTTAATACATAATCGCTTTCGTGTAACAACTTGTTACATAATTAATTGTAATTATCATTTGGTTTTCTCGATGATCGTTAAATTAATAAAAGACACGCGATATTTATGATCATGTTACAAAAGTTAAGAACAGATAGAAATAAATTTCGTTGTAATTATTTTATATAGCTTTAATTTGTAATGCTTTTGATTGAATTTAAGTGTTTTAATCATTATCTTAAGTTTTAAGTGATAATGAATCTTAAAACATTAAAATCCAAATCTTTGGAAGAGTATTATTTGATTCATAATTATTAAAAAAAAAAAGGGAAAAAACTTAAACTTATTAAACACACGATAAATTAAACTTTATTATTATTAGGGTTTTATTCACCTGCGAATATGGTTTCCGGCTTTTCCCGGTGTTGTAATGCTAGCTGATCAAGAATTGATTTTAATGTGTCGACCACCTGAACCCACGTTACTTCGACACAAAGCCGCTGGATTCGCTGGAACTTTGTAAGTTGTTCTTCAGCAAAGCCACCAGTTTCATCCAATAACTTTGCTCCAATAACTAGAAAGCATACATGAATTGCAAATTAATTCAATGCAATATAATTTTTTTATGATAACCAAATTGTAAAAATATTTTTAACAAAATGTAACTAAAATTTAGTATACATTTTATAATTCTCTTAAAAATTGCAGCTCATAAATTAAGATTTTTCTCTATTGCAAAGTTTTTATTAATTTCATCATAAATTTATCTTTAATTTAACTTTATTATTATAAATTTAAATGAAACATATTAACAAAAAAAAATATAATTATATACTTATATTTACATAAAGAATATTCAAGAATATACACAAAAATCTTCTTAAATCTTTACATATATTTCTTCTAGTCCACATGGAGCAAGAGTGTCCGGAGTAGTTGAAGAAACTCCTGGAAGGCTAGAATACGAGGTAGCCCTTTATCGTGAAGCCACAGGCAATGTATCAGATGCATCTGGATCACAAACAGTCGATCAAGCGGTTCCCATCGGCACAAAACTTCAGTTAAGAGCTCGAATAAGTGCAGATAGTGCATGGGGTTACATTAAACTATTGGAAGTGACCGTTAGTCCCGATCCCGATCAGCCTCACGCACCAGGAAGTGTTATATTGGTGAAAGATGGTTGTAGAAATCGAGATTTCGCGTCAATAATTCCTCATCAACCGGCCCGCTACAGGGAAAGAAAAAATGAAGTTTTCCTGGATTTCGAGGCATTTCTTCTCAGCTCAATGAGGGAGCGATCGACGCTGTGGATCCACTCGCAGATCAAAGCTTGTATGGAACCGCAGGACTGCCAACCGGTAAGGACATAATTTGCGGTCAAACCTATCTCGTGGTCGACGACTGAATGAGTGGCTATTGACCTGTTCGTAATTCGGTGTCTGTGGTAACAAAAACGTTCATCCTTTAACCCGCTCGTGCGGCTTTCAACGAGTTTGCGGCTTTTCAAATGATTGTTTGCGCACGCTCTTTGTTTGAACGCAAACAATTTCGATATAAAAACAAGATTAATGCATTAAAGTGCATATTGTTGCACGATATTTATCGTTAACGAAAGTTTTATTCGATTATGATAGATGTGATTGAAAAAGAATAAGAATTAATTTATAAAATAAGTTAATTCTTATATTGGTAATTTATCTTTGGACATATATATAGAATATTTAAATAAATAAAAGATTATCTAAATGATATCCTTTGTGTAAAGACAAAAAATATCTGATATCAAAATCTTAATATTTATCAGAAGCGTTTACTTTAATTTAATATATAGAAATAGAAATAGAATAATGAATAATATATGTATAAAAATTAATAACTTATTAAATATTTATTTTTATATCTATTACAGGATTTTTGTCTTGATCTTTTTGAACCATCAGGACATGGTAAAAAAAAGAAAAGATCTATCGAAGAAAGTACAAATGAGATATTTCCTAAAATCGATCATTTAATAAAAGAATACAACGATTCGACACCTTATACAAAATTTAAGGAAAATATCGAATACACGGTGATGATGTCCGATGGTAAACTTCATATAAATTTCATTTTTTATTTATCAACATTAAATTAATGATTATTTCAAAGTTTTAAAGACTCAAATTTAAATATATTTTTACCATATTAAAATAACAAAATAATATAATATTAATATTACAATTATAAAATTCCTTAAATTTTTATTTTTTGTCTTTTAGATTTATATCAAAAAGTGGCTGCTGGACTTGAAAACAGTTGTGGTAGTTTTCTTTACGTTGCAACTGGACTAGGTGCACTTCTTGTTTTATCAGCTTTTATCATGTGCTATCTAGCAACGCGACTTCATAATTTATCATCCACCATACCGCAAAATAAATCTATCGATGAATTAGTACGAGATCGCGCTAGAAAATATTCTGAACCAATACCAGGTTACACTGGCCGATCTACAGTTCAATAGCAGAATGCAAATGTTGTACTCTACTTTATTTGTGTTCAATCAAAATGAAACATTTTTACGGAATGAAATAGAAAACCAAATTAAAAGATTAAATTGTTGTACGAAGAGAAGCAACATATCATATACAAATAATTAAAATTATAATATTCAATGATAAGCTTTAAAAAATTATTAAAATAAGAATATAGAATTTCAAATATATAAATATAATTAATATATTTAATTAAAAAATTAAATTTTAATAAGATATTTATATTAATTTTAGTTTAAAATATATAAAATAATAAGATTTAATAGAATTGCTACAAAAATATGAATATGTTAAAAATTGCGATTTATAATATATTATTTATAATATAAAAAGACAAATGTAATTTACAAATTTAAGAAATACTAAATTTTTTTATTATTGTCTTTCTACCTGATCATTCACTTTGCACGTTTTATATAGCAAATTGCACGAAAAACTATTTTACTTTTCTCACGTTAAGTACATATTTATTATTTATGAAACTATTTTTTTTATTATTTCAAGATAAATTTATTAAACGTGCAGTGCTATTACGTGACCTGAAACAGTGCATATGTAATCTCAAATAGTAATTTAGATTAATCGTATTAAGTTATTAATTATAGAATAATTTATTATCTACCCCAATATGGATTCATCATAATGAATCAAGTTTTCTTGAATAAGTGACAGTTTGAATCAATGTATATATATGTAAACATAATAAGATATATTAATCATATGTGAAATTTTATCATTTATGAATTTTAATTCCAAACTACTTAATCGACTAAATGTATAAATAAATAAATACGATAAGATATTTATTGTATTAATATGATCGCATATAATAATTTTATTTATTGCAAAATAAAGCATTATTACATATTTACGCATGTCATGCTTTTAGATACATTAAATTGATAGCAAAAATTAAATCAATTATTCCATATCATAATATTTTATAGCCTATTATTTTGTTACATTATTGCGAATACAATATGTAATACGGAATGCGATAATGCTGTGCAATTGCGCTTATACATACAAATAAAAATATAATTTATTATAATCAATTCTAATTTAAAAAAGTAAATAAAGCACATAGAAAATAAATTTTAAATATACTTTGATACAAATATGTAACATCAAAAATAAAAATGTAGAATAAATCTATTCTATATTACGTATATGACTAAAATTTATCTTTGGTTAATATTTTACTTTCAAGTAATGCTAATAATAATTAGTAAAAATAAAAATAATATAATAGTTATGTAATTACAAAATGTGGCACTTATGATTTATTTTACATTTTTAACATTTTCAAATGTACATTTTTTTTGTATGCACTATTCATTCATATTAAATATATTATATTTGACAAAATAAGAAGATATTTGTTATATATATAATAAAATTTTATGAATATTGCACAATTGAATATCATAAAAAAATATAAATCAATTCTTTCTTATAAAAATATACAAAATTATAATGCATTTCATAGAATAAATAATATAATAAATAAATTATTTAATTAATTATATTTTTTATAACTAATTATAAAATTTACTATAATTGGAATATAATTAATATAATTGGAATTTCTTTAAAATTTCTCATTTTCTAAAAAATATATATTTTTTTTTTTGATAAATTTTGATAAAAAATTATATAAAATTATTATAACTGCATTGCAGCTGCATTATAAAACTTAAAAATACTTAAAAATATTTAATATAAAAATTATTACTTTTACTATGATAAAACCACTACAAAAAATTAAATATCATAAAATATGTAAATAAAACCAATTTTGTAAAAAAAATTATATTTTTACATAATGTCAAAATATTTTGATATTTAATTTTCTTCTATATTTATCTCAAATATACAGGATGTTAATATTGTAATAATCAAAACTTATTAATGATATTATTATATCAGATATATATATATATATGCATAATTAAATATCGCAACATAAAATAAAATTTTCTAAATGTTTTTAATTAAAAATATTTGAATATACAAATATTCACAATTTTGTATACATTTATCGTTGTATTTTTTTTTTATCATTAAATCATTGGGAATGAAAAATAATATTTTTATAAAATATTAATATATACTTGTATTATATATTAATATTTTAAATATTTAGTATAATTATAAATGTATATCCAAATAGAATTAAATAATTTAAATATTAGTGTGATATCATATTTACAAATATATATATCATAAAATATAATTATCACACACTCTGCATATACAGAAAAAATTATTCAGTTCTTTCTTTTTTCTGGGATTTTATAAAGGCTTCATAAGCTGCTAACTCTTTTTTTTCTTTCTTTAAGTTTCTATCTTCAAATTCCAACCTGTAATTAAGGACTATATGACAACATGGTAAATTTATCTTAAATATTTGGGATATGCAAATATTTTTAATTATATTATAAATTAAATTTTTGTATAAAAAGTACACACATAAGAAAATTATAAATAGATAGAAATAATTACAAGATGAATCTGTGAATTCTATTATTAGCACAAAATTGCATATCCCATTATGAAAGCATAATAGATGAACGATAAAAAATTATAAAAAAAAGAATTTTTATTACAAATTAAATGAACAATTACAAAATGCAAGATGGTAACAGGTCAACGGTTGTTCAAGTTCTTAATTATCATATATAGTTCATTTGACCTAGGAAGATAAAATACTGCATACAATATATTTTTATTACCAATTTTGTATCAATAATATATATATATATATTTATATAACAAAAAGGATATTTATATCTTTAAATAGATAAAATTTGAATATTCATTAAAGTTACATAATATTATGATTAGATATTTAATACTTTTTTATTGAATGATAATTTTAAAAAATTTATATTTAGAATTACATCTAATATAATTCTAATATAAATATCTTTTTTAAACAAACAACTTTTGTAATATTATTAAAAATTTTCTTTATTAAAAATTATTTTTACCATTATTTATTTATTCTTCTCATTTTTAATTCTTTTAAATCATTATAATTTCAATTTTATTTTTTTTTTATTGAATTTTAAATAATTTTTAAATATAAATAAATTAATATAAAATTTATATATTATATATAACTTTAATTTGGAATCTAAAAATCTTTGATTGTAATTAATAAAATACTTTTAATCATATAATATTATATAATATATAATTATTTAACATACCTGTGAAGAATTATACGCTCAACAATTTTTTCTGTTGTCATATCATTACCACTATCCAACAATTTAAATTTATTTTGTCTTTTAGGTTCAACATATGGATCTGAACCATCTTCACAAGGCATGATAGGAGTTTGACCATGACAAACAATAGATACATCAAAATGTTCCATAAGATCTTTAGTAACTTCATATGGTGCTCCAATTACTACTTCATTAACATACTATTTATAAATCAAATAATAAATTTTAAATATGTCATAATTCAATTATTTTCAGACTTTAATTAATAATCTTATTTCTTACCTTGCATGCTAATACACTAAGTACTCTTTCATGAAGATTCATAATTGGATGATTACCATATTTGTACCGATTAACTACTGGATCTGTATGAAGTCCAACTATAAGATAATCACCTTCTTTTTTTGCAACTTCTAAGAAATCTAAATGACCAACATGAAAAAGATCAAATGCTCCTGCTACATAAACTATTTTGTCTCCAGGTTGTGGACTTTTTCCATCACTAAATTGAATAATTTTTTGTGTAGTAGGTAAAAATTGTGAACAACCTGTCCAAGGACTTCGAGCTGTTCTGTCTTGACCCATGCTTTTACTGGGTTCTCTATCAACACTATATTCACTATCTCCTTGTTTAAAATGTTGTCGTGTCATTAAAAGCATACGTCCTACTAAATCAGTTGTTGATACACCAGCTGTTCTCTGAACTTCTCTACAATAATTACATTTTTATACATATTTTATTTATATATAATTTATTATTATTACTAAAACTCTTTTCTTTTCTTTTTCTCTTTCCCTTTCTCATTATTTTATTATTCTATTTATACCTGTAGCGACCTGCTGCTTTAACCAAATGATACGTATCTACACCATCTGCTGTCATAGTAATATCATCACCATGAACACAAAAATCACAATTATATTTGTCTAATGTTTCCAGAGTTGTAACATAAGGTGCTCCTTCAACTACTTCATCTACCCACTTAATACCACGAACCATTTTATATCTAATATAAATATATTTAATTAAATAACAAGTATAAATTAAAAATCATTCTAAAAATATTTAATTTTTTTCATATTATTTAAAAAAAATTACTTTTCATATTTATATATATATATTAATAAAAAATGTAGAAATTATTTAAAATTTAAAATATAACTTATTTTATTGCAATAAAATCATACCTTTCTTGTTCCATAAATACTGGTGGTCCTTTATGTTTAGTAATTTCTTCATCTGTATGTACACCCACAACTAAATAATCACCTAATGCTTTCGCTTGACGCAAAGAATTCGCATGGCCAAAATGTACCATATCATAACTGTATTGAAAAAAATTCTTATATATTTATTTATATTTATTTAAAAATATAGATCACAACATTGTCAATTTAATTTAAAAAAAATATCATAATTTTGTTATACATATGATTTTTTATTTTTTATGTATGATTATGTCATCATTCGATTATGAAAAAATTATAATCATATACCAATTTCGAACAATAAGTACGTGTAATTTAAAATAAATAGAGTAAGGTTATAATTTGATAGAAACGTACCATCCATCACACCACACTCTTATTTCTTTACGATTTTCTGTCATAATGAAGAAAATTGATATTTATTATATAAGAAACAATTTTTTTTTTTTTTTTTTTTTTTTTTTTTTACTCAATAAATAATAATCGATAACTATGATACACACTACATCAAATCTGGGAAAGCACTAAGATACTGCGTGCTTGCTTCGCCAATCCACATTATTACTCACACATCATATATTTTTCAACTATATCCCCACTTCTTTTATTTCTCTCTCTCTCTCTCTCTAGACATTTATAAGAGATATTAAATATTTGAAAAGAGAAATCCAATAAAATCAAAATATTTGAAATCAATTATAAGATATTTTTAAATTTTGAACAGTTTTAAAATAATTTTAAAATAATATTTAATATTCATATATATTAAATATATAAAATGATTTACAATTCAATATTGTAAGTCCAAATAATTCTTATCATGTTATGGATTTTTTTTAAATTCTATTAATTTTATAAATAAACTTATATTCCTATTTTTAAAATATAAATTTTAAATTTATTATAAATTATGTAATTTAAAATTAATATATTTTTTCAATTTTTTTTATGTAATTAAACATAAATTTGAAATACAATAAACGTGATAGTATAATAACATAATATATTATTACAATGAAAATGGAATATTTCATTATTTATTAGACAACATTGTACAATATAAAAATATTACGACTATTTCAGATCTACAAAATTTACTATTGATAAGACATTAATAATATCTTGTATATAGAATTCTGATCTAATGATCTTTTAATTTATTCAACATCAAAAAATATATTCACGCAAAGTTATAAAACACTGAAATTTACACATAAATATATTATGTGATAAATACTATGATAAATGACTAATGATATTACAATGTGAATTCTATTATCGCAAAAATAATTAGACAGGCACACGTAATCGGCAGTTATAGCTCTAATAATATCGCTAAAGTGTAATTGTACAGAATATTATATTGGAATGAATCAATATATTCTGATATATTCTGATCATATGATAAATCTTCAGCCAATGATAAATATCTTTTTATGATTGAAGCTATTAACATTAATCATTCATAATGACACATATTATAACATATTATAATTTATTTTATGAACGATATTAATGTTAAGTGTAATAATCATTTTAAATAGTTACATGACTGAAATATTATTTTAATGAATATAAATCATTTTTTTTTTTTTGACAAAATTCATGTGAAAAATATAATAATTATAACAACATCTCAAAGCAATATGACTTTTTAATGTAATATCTTTAAATTCAATAGAAAATTTAATGAATGCAATTTTTTCTGAACAAGGAAATCTATATATATATATATAATAAAATTTTATCTAAAATTATTTAAATATTTTATATTCATATTATTAAATTTTTAATATTATAATGCATAGTTTTATACTCTTTTAAATTTAATACAGTGCAATGTATTATATGTTTGAAATAATATAAATAATTCATGCATTTACAATTTATATCAATACTTACAGAAGAATCAAATTTCTATAAATTAAACAATATTTATAATTACCACAAATTATAATATTATTATTAGCATAATTGTTTGAAATTAATTTTTTTCATTATTCACTGTTTCTTAATCTCCTTTATTTAAAAAAACATTATTTTTTATTATTTCTTATTATATTTTATAATTAAATTTTTGTTTTTATTTTTATTTAATCTATATTAAGTATCTAACATTTTCAAACAATGAAGCATAAAATTCCATGAAAATAATATAGTTATATTTGCAAAAATCGAAGTTAAAAATCAGCAGTAATGTGATCTGCTATTACATTTACATGTACATTTTTTTTCTTTTTTCTTTTTTTTTTTTTTTTTATAAAAAAGAATGCTTATGAATATCCTTAAATTATCATAATCTAAACCTTCTAATACATTTAATTATATTGTTTTAATCGCTATTACGTGAATTTTATTCTATTTTATGTTTAGTCAGCGCGAGAAGCACGTCATATAGAAAAAATATTCTATTTGAACAAAACATGTTTAGTCATGATAAAAACTACACTACATAGAAAACATGTTCTATTGAAATAGAATATTTTTCTGTTTCTTTTTTTCTTTCTTGTTTTTTTACTATATTACATAAAAGTTTTTCTTAAAATTAATTATTTTTAAGTATTTCTTAAAATTAATAACCATTTTGTTGTCTATAATTACTGCCACTACTTCCTCCCCCGCTTCCTCCATATCCACCATTTTGACTATAACTGTTGGAACCACCACCAGAACCTCCACCATAATTGTTTTGAGAAAATACTTTACTATTATAACTGCCACCTCCCATACCACCTGAAGACATAAATTATTTAATAACTGTACATAATATATGCAAAAAATAAAAAATCTTACAATTTTTATTTGAAGTCATACTGCTATTAGTGCCATTCCATTTATTTCCTCGGTCTCCACCACTACTACTATTAGAACGATCAAATCTTCCACCTCTATCTCCATCACGACCTCCTCGCGAACCTCGTGAACCGCCGCCACCGCGGCCTCCAGAACCACGTCCACTGCCACCTCCGCTACGTCCTCCATAACGACCTCCTGTAATAAAAATATAAGAAAATAAAATACAATAAAAGTATAAAATACAAAAATAAATTGGTTAATTAAAATTAAATTAAAGCATACTTTTATAAATGCCTGGATTTCTCGATAATTCGTATAATTTAGGATTTACAACTTGTTTTGCTTCTTCTAAAACTTGTATTAAGTCACTAGCCTTGTGTGCGTTACCAGGAGTGAAAAATGCGTACGCAGTTCCGGTACGCTGTGACCGTCCTGTACGTCCGATCCGATGTACATAATCTTCCGAATTGGACGGGTAATCCAAATTTATCACAAACTTAACATCTTCCACATCTATATAACATTAAAAGTTAAAATCATCGAAAACGAAAATTACTTATGTCTTTGTGGTTCAATTAACTTACAAAGCGAATTAATAAAGCATTAATAAACATAATATGTGCAATATAAATGGAATTAAATATTACTTATAAATTAAAATATATATTATTATTCACTTTTATTTATCAACTTTTATAAGATTTTTAATTCCATTTATAATTTTTATATAAAATATATAAATGAGTTGACCACAAAGAGCAAATTTTTATATTATTTACCTGTGGTTGTCAAAAGCTGGAAACGTAAATACATTTTTGGAAATGTAGAGGAATCAGAGCTCAGATGGTTCTCATGGAATTCTCACTTTATGCGTTAGTGAGCTGTATATTTACTCTTAGTAACTTCACACCCTTCTCTCCCGCACCAAAGTATGGATCTGTGCTGGTCTTTCAAAATTTGGTCCTTGCGTATTGCTTCCGTGAGGTTGGAACATTGGACAACATGTGCATTCTCCGATCAACCCCACATGCATTCCATTGTATGAGTAACATCAACATTTATTTTGCAATGTTGAAAATTCATAAATTTTTTTTTGAAATTTTGTAAAATCAATTATTTTATATAATAATATATATTTTCAAGAAAAATTAAAAAAATGAGATGAATATATATACATATAAATATTGTAATATTATCCATATATATAATATATAATATATATACAAATATATATGTACATATATTTATTTCATTTGGAAATCTATATTAAATTTTTTTTTAATTTTATAAACATTGCAAAATAAAGTAATGCCATTTCCTATCCATTTCCTATTTTCTAATCTAAGAATGTAAGTGGTACAACATTTATCCTGTTCAGTAGTCCTTGTATGCTAGATACCCTAATTCTATAACTTCCATACTTTGGACCGTCGCAGGTACAGAGTGAGAGTGTGTTTTTCAAGTGGCACGGTGAGCCGAGGCACAGCGTTAGGTTAGCTTGTTGCGCGGGGACAGACCAGCAGTCACGCCCCATTCAATTATATATTCCAAAGCAAGCTCTCCAGAGTTCTTATCATTGATAAAACTCCGTCGCATGTGCCTCTGAAAACACATAGAACAGCACGTTAATACCAGACTGACAAGACTTTTCTTAATCAGAACAAAATTTAAAAACATGAATTTTCTATCATCTTACCTGCTTACCTAATTTAATTTTATTGCTGAAATATTTTGACTTACTTTTGATTCTAATATTAATATTAATAATTATATATTTTACAGTAAATAAAAAATTATAAATTAATATTTTTTTTAGAATGTAATTCATATTTTAAATTAATAATAAATTTATTTAATAAGATTAATAGATTGAAGAAAAATATTGTTTTAATATATACAATATCATTATTAGAAATTAAAAGTATGTCAAAATCCATCTAAACTATGATAAAATTAAAATTATAAAATATTTCTTCAATATTATTATGCTGAAAAGATGAGAATAATAACATTAATTTTTTTTTTTATATGATTTTATAGTATATTCCTGGATAATGAGTTAATGGAAATCAATTAAAATATCCTAAACAAAATAAAAAAAAATTTATCACTAATTGTATTAATCGATTATTCTGGACCTCTGCAGTTTTTAAACAATTTCCATTCACACCAAGAAAGGACTAATGTCAATCAGTCTGGCACATGCCGTTATCCGTTGCCACATCACAATTATACAACTCTCACAAATGTGAAATAACCATCGCAGCCTGACCCTTACATCATACCCACTCATGTGTAAACAGATTCTTACCTAATCCTCTTGCTGCAACATCTGTAGCTACTAGAATGGCAGATCTGCTATTCCGGAACTCTGAAATAAATTCTCTAGTATTGAGCAGAATATGTTTAGGCACAAAGAAAAAGGAATCTTAATTAGAACTTACGATTTAATACATAATCTCTTTCTTGTTGACTTTTATCACCATGGATGCCAATTGCTTGCCATCCATATCTATTAATTGCACGTGTTATATCATCTACTTTTCTCTTAGTTTCAACAAAAATGATAGTTTTATTTTCTGGTTCATTTGATATTTCTTCTAAAAGTTTCATAAGTTTACCCTCTTTTTCATATTCTTCACATACATCAACAATTTGGAGAATATTATGATTAGCAGCTAATTGTAGAGAGCCAATGTTAATTTGTATATAATCAGTTAAAAATTCTTCTGCAAGATTACGAACTTCTTTTGGCCATGTTGCAGACCACATAAGAGTTTGTCTATCAGGTCGTATTTGTTCTACAATTTTTCTAATTTGTGGTTCAAAACCCATATCAAGCATTCTATCGGCCTCATCAAGTACTAAATATGTACATCTACGTAAATTTGTTGTACCTCGTTCTAAAAAATCAATAAGACGTCCAGGTGTTGCTATACAAATTTCAACACCTCGTTCAAGATCTCGAGCTTGAGGACCTTTTGGAGCTCCACCAAAAATACAAGTATTTCTTACTTGTGATGAAATACCAAAATCTGATGCAACTTGTTGAATTTGCTGTGCAAGTTCTCTTGTTGGTGCCAGAATTAGAGCTATAGGTCCATCATTTCGGTTTAATCTTGGTTGATGATTTATATGTACAATTGCTGGTAAAATATATGCCAATGTTTTTCCAGATCCAGTTTGAGCAATTCCAACCATATCACGTCCAGATAAAGCAATAGGCCAACCTTGTGCCTGAATTGCAGTTGGTTCTCCAAAACCTTGTCTATGAATTTCATTTAATACATAATCTGGAAATCCACCTTCCTCAAAATATATGTTTGGACCTGGCACATTTGTTCCTTTCACAGTAATTTCTTTATCAGAACGATAAGCTTCAACTACATGTGAACTTCGAGTTGTAACATTAGGATGTGGCTGATAAAAGTCTTTTCTAAATGGTTGTAATGTACTCATATCCCATCTTGGTTTCCGTAAACGTTCTCCAGGTTGTCTGTTTTTAAAATTATTGTTTCCAAAATTACTATCTCTATTGGAATTACTACTAAATCTTCCACCTCCACTATTTCCATCTCGACCATTAAAACGGCCACCGCGTGCTCCTCCTCCTCTTCTATCATTACGTTCACGATCACGGTATGCCCTTTA
>NW_006263804.1:292297-298529 GCF_000469605.1 Apis dorsata | reverse complement strand
ATTATATATATATATATATATATATATATATATATATATATATATGATCTGATATCAATTGAAAACAATATTATCATAAAAAAATATTCCTTTTCTTTTTTAATTAATCATCTAATATATTTTTTATTTATAATATTTAAAATGTTCAAATTAAATTAAATTTTAATGTACGTTGAACACGTGTTATCCTTTTATAAAAATATAATTATAAAATAAAAAATATATCTTACATTTCTAAAAAATATCATAAAAAATATTGTTAATATTAAAAATTTCTTTCAATATTTTTTTCAATTTGTTATAAAAAAAAATACAAAAATCTTTTATGCATCAACGCAAAAATTTCATCAATATAAAAGCAATATGGAGTAAAACAGTCAATCATAGATATTAAATGTCAGTAAGAAATTCAAAGAAAATTAATATTTTTTTACAATATTAGTGAAAATTTCATATAACTTACATTTTTTAGGAAAATCTGTGTTATTTTAAATTCACAATTATAAAAATTTTCCTTAATAGAAACACAAACCAATGATCAGAATCAAGGAAAAGTATGCTCTACTCGTTACACGATTCGAAGAGAATCTGTGAAACAAATATCATGGCGTCGTATTATATTAGAAAATAGTTCCATTTTAGTTTTAATTTTACTATTTTTTGTGTATTATTACTTTAATATATATGTGAAGATATATTTTAATTACACATAAAATATATTATTTATTTATTTTTTAAATAATAAAATTTAAACATTAATAGTAAATATTTTATGACATAATTAAAATACCGGAAATTATTAATATTAGTACCGAATGTTTAAAGGAAAAATATACTAAAATAAAATTGATAAATAAATTTTCAATCTACTATTCTGTATTATTATAATTTATAAATAGAAACTATTCAGCGAAAATTTTATAAAAAATAATTTTATTAACATAATCTGTAATATAACAAAAAATGTAACTCAATACATTCAATTACATTCATTTAACACAAATTTTAATATATTATAATTCGTTTGTAATATGATATAATAAGATAAATAAAAATAAACGAATTTGTTTTAAATGTTGAATAATATCAATAAATATAAGATAAAATTTATTTAATAAAATTTCACAATAATAGATATTTTATATATATAAATTACTTATATAAAATACTTAAGTTTTCTACATACCATAAGGATGTATATATTTTATATTTTTTAAATTTTATATTTTATAAATTAGTTTTTCTACATGTCATAGAAATATATATATTTTGTATATATTTTATATATAAATTAGTTTATTTATTTAATAATTTCTAATAATTTTAAAAAGTTCAATAATAATTCAAAATAAATAAAAAGATTATATAATTATACAAAACAAGATTATACAAAAATACACAATAAAGATTTTTACAAAAATTGTTATCTTGATTTTTTCTAATCACAAATAATGCATATATAAAAGTAAAAACTATTATATACAAAAATACATATAAAAGTTAAAACTATTCTTTTTTTTTTTTTTTATTAAAATGTTTATAAACCTTGCAAACATAAAGAATAAGAAAATATTCGACACCTTTCCACAACGACATAGATTAAAGTAATAAATGAAAGATAGACAAAACAGGAAAAATTGTGAAATTAGCGCCATCTCTAGAATGTTATTGATATTTATCAAAAAAAAAAAAATAAAATAGAATAATTAAAGATTAGTGCTAGTTTTAAAGTATTTTCAAAGTCAATATTTTTTGCATTCAAAAAATAACACTTAATTCTTACACTATCTATAAAAAAATATTTTTGATATTCAAAAAATTTTAAAATTTTTACTTTATTTCTGTTTTTATTTCACTTTATTTATTCTTTTTGTTTATACATGTTCTGCAAAATTTATGCGTTTCATCAATTTTGTTTAATTTTATCTTCTTCCTTTTTCCTTTCCTTTTATTTAAAATATTGATTAAAAATTTTATTAAAATCTATTTAATTCAATTATTACATATCATAAATATATATTTACACAAAATATTAATATTGATATAATCATATAATGAATATTAAAAATAATATTATTTAATATTGATATATCAAATAAAATTATATATTATGTTATATATATTAATATTAAATCATTTTTTTATAAAGATTTTTTAAATTATTTCTTTCTTTAACACAAAATATAAAATTATAAATTATATAATAAAAATACAATTCGTTAATCTTAAATATTTTTTATTATTTTTTTGTATAGTGAAATTTAGTTTTTAAATTTTATAATAATACATATACATATTTAACAAACTTTTTTTTCATCATTATTATACTAATTTTTTTATCATGTATATATAAAATACATGATATTCAATTTTATTTCATATTTTATATATTTTTTATTTTAAATTATTTTAAGTTTAACACAAATTTAACTAACTGTAAATATACTATGTTTTAATAGTTTTTATAGTAAAATTTTATTTTACTATGTAAATATGTAAATATATGAATAGTGAGAGTATTATTAATATGTTGTTCCTCTATATTGATAAGTTCCATAATTATCTCCTCCTCCATAATTTTGAGCTAAATTACTTTGACTATAAGTTCTCTGTGTATATCCATATCCTGTATTCTGATTAGTTGAATTATTTTGCTTCATATTGCTATAGCTATTGTAATCTGAATTTGAATAATTGTTTGAAGTAGATTGATAAGAATTTCCTCCACGACCACCTACACCACCTCTTCCTCTTGTAGAACCTCTTCCTCTAGTATCACTGATACCTCGTCTACCATTACTTCTATCATTAGTTATAAATCGTTTGCCACCTTGCATAAGATAAATAAATGAGTTACGAAAAATTATTTAAATATTACATGAAAATATTTTAAAAACATACTTCTACTTCCATAAGTTCCTGATTTAGCTAATTCTGCCATTTCAGTAAGTCGTGGATTTATATTTTGCCCTGCTTCTCTTAATACTTCTATTAAATCTCCTGCATGTTTCATGTTATGACTTGTGAAGAATGCATAGGCGGTACCAGTTTGTCTTCTTCGCCCGGTACGACCAATTCTATGTATATAATCTTCTGATGATGATGGATAATCAAAGTTTATCACATATTTAACATCATCCACATCTATGACAAAATAATTAAAAAATATTAGAACTTTACTAATATTTATAATTATGTTCACATTGTTTATAATAATCATCACCCCATTTGTTGATTGTGTCAAGTTCACAGAATGATCTTCAAACTTGCGAAAAGTAATTATATGGAATGCTTAAGATTAAATATATAAAATGATTTCAAATATGTTAAATTATCATATATTATACAATTTTTAAAACTTTTAATTCTTATTGAGATGAAATAAAATCCCCTGATTTTCACTTAAACATAAAATTTGTCTAAGTCAGGTTTGAAAACCACCCACCTTTTAGTTGGAAATTCCATTTCAAAATCAGCAAAAACAGCCCCATTTACTTTTAAATGTAGAGCTATTCAGTTGGTTTCATAATGTATGATGGCCTAGAGATTAGACAGACACAGCGGTGGTGTCTGGTTTGGGATAAAGGCAGCATTTTAGGTTTAAGCCTGAATGCATTAACCTTTTTAGATTTTAAATAACAATTTTAACAATTAGAGGCACTAGAAAACACTTGAGAATAATTTGATATATCATAATAATAAAGTGAGTAGAAAAGATAAAAAAATAAATCTGATATTATTAAAGATAAATCTAATATTAGTACATATAATAAAATGTAAAAAGATTTTAAAAATTTATGATAATTAAAAATTTATGATAATTATGTTATTAGAAATATTTTGAAAGCAATTACAATATTATAAATTATAAAATAAAATTAAATAATTATATTAAATTCTTTAATTCTGTATTTAAAACACATTTGTAGAAATACATAATATTATGTAAGAATTTTTAATTTGAAAATATATTTTTTAAATATTTTGATATAGTTATCGATATAATACAAGCAAAGAAAAATAAAACATTCACTGTGTCTGCCCAATACTGGCAGTACACCGCGTTCACTTAGGGTACTCTGTGCCTCTGAAAAAAAAAGCAGACAGTCTTAGTGGTAGCTTGTGTGCATCTCTTTAGAACCCTTTATATAAATTTTATTATTAAAAAAATATAATTTAAATATTTACACTTATAAATCTTAAATATTTTATTAATTATAAAAAAAATACAAACCTGTTTAAAATATATAATACCATAAAATATGAAAATAAAGTAAAAATTGAGTTTAATCTATATACATTATCAGGGCTCTGCTATAAAAAAATTTTAATAAATCACACATTGCTACATACACAGCTGTCCACTGGTCTCATTAATAACGCATCACTGGCTAATCCAATAAGTGTTGCCAATTCCCATATTTACCTGATTCTTGAATGATCTAGACACTGTAAATTAAAAAAATGATACATACCTAAACCTCTAGCAGCTACATCTGTTGCTACTAAAATAGGAGCTCTTCCACTTTTAAATTCTTGTAATACATGATCTCTTTCTTGTTGATTTTTATCACCATGAATACTCAGTGCTTGCCATCCATCTCGTCTAATATTTCTTGTAATATCATCTACTTTTCGTTTTGTTTCAACAAAAATGATTGTTTTATTTTCTTTTTCATTTCCTATTTCTTGAAGTAATCTATATAATTTTAAATCTTTTTCGAATTCCTGACAAACATCCACAATTTGAATAATATTATGATTAGCTGATAAAGTTAGAGAACCAATATTAAGATGCATATAATCAGATAAAAAATCTTCAGCTAATGCTCGAACTTCTTTAGGCCATGTAGCTGACCACATTAAAACTTGTCTATCAGGTCGAATTTGTTCAATTATTTTTCTTATTTGAGGTTCAAAACCCATATCTAACATTCTATCAGCTTCATCTAATACTAAATATGTGCATCTAAAATTATAATATTATATGTTAAAATGATATCATAAATTAATATAATAAATATTAAAAATATTTATTTTAATATTATTAAATATTATAATTATTTTACCTGCGTAAATTTGTAGTTCCTCTTTCTAAAAAATCAATAAGTCTACCTGGTGTTGCAATACATATTTCAACACCTCGTTCTAGATCATGTGCTTGTGGACCTTTGGGTGCACCACCAAAGATGCAAGTATTTCTTACACCTGCTGCTTCTCCAAAACAATTAGCTACTTCCTGAATTTGTTGAGCTAATTCTCTTGTAGGAGCTAAGATTAAAGCAATTGGACCATCTCCATTACTAAGTCGTGGTTGATGTATGATATGTACAATTGCTGGTAAAACATACTAAAATATATAAAAAATAAAATTAACATAAAATATCTTAATAATAGAATCAATTTATATAAATTCATTAAAACTTAATTTGTATATTATAAATATATTATATATTATATATTCTAATATCTAATAAAAAAAACGTCTTTACATTTTTACAAATTAAAAATTAATGTATCTTTAATCTGGCTCACTCCTAGTGTTTTTCCAGAGCCAGTTTGAGCAATGGCAACTAAATCTCTGCCACTAAGTGCAATAGGCCATCCTTGTGCCTGAATTGCTGTAGGTTGAGAATATCCTTGTTTATGTATTTCTTCCAAAACATAAGGTGGAAAATTTCCTTCTTCAAAATATTGTATAGGATTAGGTATATTATCACCTTTTATAGTTATTTCTGCATTTTCTCGAAATTGGCATACTTCTTCTTTTGATCTAATATAAAGTTTATTGAATTACATTGAAATATTTTAATTAAGAAAAGAAAATTATGAAAAATAAAATTTTTACCTGCTTCTAACCGTAGGATGTTCTATGTAAAAATCTTTGCGTAAAGGTTCTAAAGATCTTACATCCCAATTGATTTTTCTAAGGGCTCCTCCAGGTTGTTTATTTTTTATAATACCTCTAAGAGTGTTAGTAGTACCTCTACCACGTATACCAAATCTACTAATACTACTTCCACGAATATTATCATTATTTCCTCTATTGTTGCCTCTACCACCACCACCTCTGCGACCTCTATTATGATCTCTGTCTCGATTGAACCTGAATACATAATATATCATATAAAATAATTATATATAATTATATATAAATTATTATTATTATTATATTATAAATTATTAATAGTTAATATCATAACAAATGTTAGATTTAAAATAAAAATTACTA
>NW_006263804.1:291627-292227 GCF_000469605.1 Apis dorsata | reverse complement strand
TGAAATATATTTATATAAAGATAATATTTCTTCAGTAAAGTTAAGAAAAATATTTTTTTTCTTTAATTCGAAATTATTTTTACAGATATAATTTATAATATATAATAAAATATATATAATAATTTATGATAATCAATGTATATAAAAATATATCAAAATAAATACAACTATTTTTTTTATCATAAATTTTAATTATTGATTACCATTATCTGCAGTACAATTCAGTGCTATTTATTTAAAAACAAATATTTAACATTTCTATTCTAAATATAAATATGAATAATTTAATATAAACATTTATTATATAACTTTAAATTAGATTATTGTATTATACTTACATTTGGAAATTGAAATATCTTCAAATTTAACAAGCAACAGATTATTCTGCTTTACGGTCACTTTCGGAAACACCAATCGATAATTTAGTAGTAGTGAATATTAGGAACAATCAATATATTCTTATGAGAAAAACTGTATTAAGCTTACAAGCTTCAAAATTCTTTTAATAATAAAAATTCAATTATATGAATAAAATGTAATTATTTTCTTTAAACATGCCGGTAAATCCGGCAGATCAAATTGACAAGTGAACTTCCGAAA
>NW_006263804.1:289073-291443 GCF_000469605.1 Apis dorsata | reverse complement strand
TAGTTCTGTATAAACTGTTTCCATGACAGCATTCGCGTAGTAATACGTAAAAAAAAAAAAAAAAAGAAAGAAAAAAAAAAAATAAAACAAAAAATATAAAATATAATAAAATAGATTTAGATTTAGAAGAAATATTATTAAATATGATATAAATAACAGTAAATTTTTTTTCATAAAATCTATATTTAATTCAAAACATTTTAAATGTGATTTATAAAATAATATAAATATAATTCATAATTTATCATATAAAAAATTAATTTTATTTTTGACATTAAATATATTTATATAATAATAATCAAATCAAATAAAATTTTAATTCAAGTAAAATAGAAAATAATAAATAAAAAAAGAAATTAAATTGTCAAAATTGAATATACCGCGACTTATTGATTAGTGTATTCTAAAAAAATAACATTAAAGTCAAGTTTACAAGATTATATACAAGATTGCCAACATACGAAAATAAAATGGTAATAATGTAGAAGAAGGAGAGAACAATAGTATACCATGTGATTTTGTTAAGCAAATCAGTGCGGTGAGTCTTTCGTCACGTGTAATAGTGTTTTATTCTTTTATTTTCACACATTACTTGTTAACTTCATCTTTATTTACGATTTATAGTACAATCGTAAACATATAAAAAAAATTTAATGACATTCAATATTTTATTAAATTTAAAATGTCATCAAAGACAACACAGGTAATTTTATATATTTATATGCATATAATGAAGAAATCATAAATTATAACTTTATTATATTTATGTTATAAATTGTATTGTAATATTGAACCTATAAAAAAATTTATTTAAATTTTTTCTATTTTTAATTTCTATTTTATTTTCAAATTTAAAATAATTATAAATAATATTTTATTTTTTAAATTATAAATAAAAAAAAGTAATATATTTTTAAATATTTATATTAAATATGAAATATTTATTTTAGATCTCCGATACACTTAGAATTCTTCATTTGCCACCAGAACTTTCTGATGAACGACGTAATGAATTATTTAAAAAATATGGTGCTATTAAAACACAAACTTTAAGACTATCTAAAAAGTACACTATAACTTTTGCAAAATTTCAATCTCAAGAAATAGCTACAGAGGCATTGCTACGTTTGCATCAATTAAATGTCAAAGGTCAATATTTGACAGTTGAATTTGCTAAAAAGTCTATATCAATAGATAAAACAGAAGATAATATTGATAATGATAAACTTATTAAAGAAGAAAATAAGAAGGAATATATAAACAAATCCAATTTTCAAGCATTTTTACAAAAATTAAATAGTTGGACTATGAATCAAGTTTTTACTCAACCACCTCCACCAAATATTCAATACAAATATTCAGCACCAACAAAAGGCACTTTAATAAGAATATCCATACAATTATTAAAAGAACCAGCATTTTATACACAAGTATATTAATTAAAATATAGTTTAATATAATATTTTTTATTTTTATAAAATTTTTTATATTTATGTATATAATTTCTTATATTTGTATAGGTTTTACATTTAATGAATAGAATGAATTTACCACCTCCTTTTGAAGAATTAGAATCAGAATTTCCAGCACTTAAAGAAGTTTATAATATAGAAAAATATAAAGATATATTTTTAAAAGAAAATTTATACAATAAAGAAAATGAAGGTAATAATATTTATAATTTTCTTTCATTTTTATTTTTAAATTTTATATTAATTAATAATATAATAAAATATATTATATAATTATAACAAATAATATATTCAATAGATGTTTGTAATGAGGAATCAGATGAAGAAGAATCTGAAATAGAATCAAATGAAGAAGATAATACAAAATCTATAGAAATTATACCTG
Source organism: Apis dorsata (assembly GCF_000469605.1). Lineage (NCBI taxonomy): Eukaryota > Metazoa > Arthropoda > Insecta > Hymenoptera > Apidae > Apis > Apis dorsata. Next base: position 289,586 of record NW_006263804.1, on the reverse strand, counting down.
TTAAAAGAAAACGTCGGCAACATATAAAACGCTTAAAAATTCCAAAATTTATTAATCCTAGTAAACACATAACATCTTCAAGTTCTACACAAAAAGTTATAAAACCAGCAGATATGTTTGAGCCAATACAACGTGGTGAAACAAAAAATCTTAAAATTGAACTGAAAATGGTAGATAAATTATTGAGTACACCAAATAAAGAAGAAAATGTTGATTCTAAAAGTCATAATACTCCAGATAGTGGTTTTGGATTAATGTTTCCAATTTCTAAAAATCTTGATGTTATAGAAAATAATGAAATCACTGAGAATATTGATCAAGAAATAATTACATCTAATGAATTAGCAAATAATAGAATTTCAACTAATGGTAAGAATTGTTTTTTTTTTCCAGTTATTTTATTTAGTTAATGTATTTCTAATAAAATATCAAAAGAAAATATTTGATGGAACATATAAACAAATATTTATTCATATTATTAAATTATATTACATTAATATTATTAATATATAT
>NW_006263804.1:271230-288866 GCF_000469605.1 Apis dorsata | reverse complement strand
TTATTTTATTTTATTATATATTATTTTATTATAGATCAGAGATTGCTTCCTGTATTTAAAAATTATCATCCTGGGAAACCATCAAATCGTTTATATATAAAAAATCTTGCAAAACAAGTTGAAGAAAAAGATCTCCATTTTATTTATCGAAAATATATAATACCCGAATTAAAAGCAGAATTTGAGTAAGTATCTTTAATTAAAATATTCTTATATAGAATTTTTTGTGAATATATTTATCATATAATTATTTATATAAAAAAATTATTTATTCATTTATTTATTTATTTTTTTAGATATGATGTGCGACTTATGCAAGAAGGAAGAATGAAAGGTCAAGCTTTTATTACATTGCAGAATGTAGAACAAGCACAATTAGCTCTTGATGAAACAAATGGTTTCATTTTAAAGGACAAGCCTATGGTTGTACAGTTTGCTAAAATAGCAAAAAATTAATAAGAATATTAGAATATTAGAATATTTTCTCTAATATATTCTATATATGTATTATATTATTTATAATCAATATTCATTTTAATAAAAAAAAATTTTTTACACTTCCTAATAAATTTATATTATGTGCAATATTATATCTATTTACATTACGAAAACTTTAATCGTATATATGGATCTTAGAATCAATGCGGTAAAGTGATTAAGTTCAATACTTTTTATACAAAAGAATAAAAAATTTATATAAAAATTTATTCTTTTGTTATTAATAAATCATATTTATTAATTTAATAATATTTTGACATATTGATGCTAATAAATATTTTAATTTAATTTATATAAAAACTTTTGTAGATATATGAAACAAAATCTCGCTTGAGTTACTTAGTGGCATGTCATAGCCGCGTCAGCGGAGATCGGCGCCCGCCTGGCATACAGTAATTCGAAGACTTTCCACTAGAGTGCTATGTTTTGAGTTGTTCGATCTGTATCGTGTTAAGCGTTTGGTTCACCGATCACCGCTGAGTTGTAACCGTATGTGTTGTTGCCGTCACTATTGCCGTCCCTCATTTCCGTCGTCGATCTCGCACACGTTGACACGTCCTTTGTATTGCCATGGACGTCAGCTTGTTACTTCAGCATTCGCAATATGCATTACCTGTGGGTATCGTACTCATATGTGCGATTCTCGTTTTTGTCTTTGGTTTCAAGAAGGCTGAACAACCACCTTTTGCACAGCTTTCGGTAGGCTCCGACGTGGACCGGAAATTTACTAATAAGAAACGTATCAAGATCAAAGAAAAGGTTAGCACGATACAAGTAAATGATTTAAATGATATAAATCTTCTTTTTTTTTTTTTTCGAACCAATTAACAATGAAAATCTAACAATGTATACTGTTCACCCTCCATATGGTTGCTTATTTGTTACGAATATTTATACACGCATACATGATTCATAATCAGCTGGTATAACTATTTTAAAAGATTCCCTATTGTTTTTATCATTGCACATAAAACACAATTTAATTATGCATATTATCCTATTTAAAGCTATTTTTTTTATAAATTTTATTTATTATAATACACATGTTTTTTATTTATAAATTTTGAAAAATTTTATAATATAATATAATTATATCTTTAAAATCTGAAAAATTTGTTATTCTAAGTTTCATTATTTTTATTAAGTATTATTTATTGATATTATTTATAATATGTATATTATAGAAATCTGTTAATGGTCAAATTGTAATTGAAAAGACAAGTCCTATTAAAAAAAGTATATCAACAAAGACAGAGGCTTCAAAAAAAGTTATATCCAAACTAAATGATACTGAAGGAAAATTAAAGGAACGAAAACAAGAAGATAATAAAATTTCTATAACAAAAAAAGATAAGGATCAAGTTCTTATAAAAGTTGGTAAAGAAAACAAAATTGAACAAGTAAAAAATAAAAAGAATTTAAAAAACTTATTCCAAGAGAAACCAATAGATTTTGATGAAGGTAAGATTTAATTAAATTATTTTTAGAATTATATAATATTAAGAAAAGTATTAATTTTATATTTAAAATTAATACTAATTTAAAATATAGGTGATTGGGAACAAGCTTATTCCAAAAAAGATAAAAAAAATAAAAAAAAAGAGGAAGAATCTCCTTCAAAGAAAAATAAAAAGAGTACCAAAAAGGTTGATTTAATTAATGAAGAAGTAATTAAACAAAAGCTTTCAGAAAAAGTAGAAATTAAAGATAAAGTTATAAAGGAAACAGAAAATAAAGAATTAAAAGAGAAAGATAAAAAAGATGTGATACTTACACCTATTTCCAATGAGGAAATATCTAAAGAAAAAGAACAGCAAAAAGAAGAACAATCTAAGGTATTTTTCAAATGTATTCATATTTATTTTAAATATTTTTAATATTTAAATAATAGCATATATTTTTTTGGACTTTTTTTATTTAAGAATGAAAAAATAGAAAAAGAAGAAAAAAAAAGTGGAAAATCAAAGAAAGGAAAAAAAGTTTCTGAAAATGAAAATATGCCTATAATGATTGAATCTACACCAAAAGTAGATAATAAAATCCAAGAACAAAGGACAAAAAAAAAGGATGACAATATAGAAAAAGAACCAGATAATTTTGAAGAAAAAAGTCCTAATGTTATGCAAACACAAGAAAAAAGTGGGCCTGTGTTTGATGAACTAGGAGGTAATTTAATACATTATTGTACATAATTGTATTTTTATATTATCATATATATAAAAATTATATAATCCTTACATTTTAAGAATAAAAAGTTTACATGTGTCTTCTTAAACATATTTTAGATATTTGGACAGAAGCCAAACCTCAAAAGAAAAGTAAAAAGAAAGCTCGTAAAGATAATTGAGAATGATTAAATATGATAAAAATTATGTTCCTTGTGAAGAGGAATAGAGTAAGAATCCTGCTTGGTCCAAACGACATATGTCATTTCGGACTCATCAGGTGTGTTTTAAGTGACTTACCAATTAACCACCTGACCAAATTGTTCCTTTCCCTTGTATATAATGCCAATTGGACTAGGTTGTTCGATTAATTCATATATTTTATAGACTTCATATCTATACAGATGCACTTTATATAGAAAAAAAAAAATGTTAGATTATTGATTTTTAAAATTAAAACATACTGAATGTTTTAACAAAACTATATTTGTATTTGCATTTGATGGAAGAGACATAAGTCATAGTTTTCATTATAAAATAATTATTTTATAAATTCTATTCTTTCAAGAATTATTTTATATATATCCATATTTTATTAGATATATATTAGCATATATTTATAAATTTCATAATCATAAATTTCATAATAATAAATTGTACTTATGTCTTTTATGTTTCATCGAGAAGTCTTAAAAAGAATCTTTATTAGATTAATGTGTTTGCATCCACGTTATTAACATTTTGATTATTTATCTTTTATAATTAATTTAAATATTATAGATATATACAAATGATTGAAAACTTAAAAAATATATCATATTCCAAAACAAACAAAACAATAATAAAGTGCAGGACAATCTCTTCTGAGAAAAGTTTATTACTGATGTACTGTGTCTTTTTCAATGTATTAAGAGAAATATTTTCTTATATTTGATAGCGAGTAATTTATTGCAACATATAGATCCAAAATTATATACTTTGTAATAATAAACTGTATGTAATATTTTATTATTAAAACATCAGTAATGAATTATAAAAATTGCATATATATATAAGAATATACAAATCTGATAAAATTTGTGCCAAGTTATAAAAAGGAAAAAAACGAGGTACAATGAAAATCATTATACAATTATGTATAATTCATTCAAACCAAATAATTATAATTTAGATATATTAATTTTATCTATTTTTTTCCGTATAGTGAATAATAGTATATATTTTTATTTTTGGATTTTTACATATTTTATTTATATAAATAGAGATATATATAATTAAAAATATAAAAAAATATGTAATTTATATTTAAAAATATTTTTAAAATTAATTTTAATGATTATATCACATTATATAATAATAATTGTATTCTGACTTTCAAAGTATCTTATAATATATATTTAATAAAAACGAAGCTTTTTAAAAATATTATCATTTTATGAAAATATTTCAATAATTTGAACAAATTTTTATAAATGAATGATCAAACGTGGATCAAATAATTAAAGTTTTTATGTTGATTTTTAATTTTTTACGAACAATCTAATCCAGCTGTTCATATTTTATGCCATGTATAAAATATAGTGAGTATATTGATTATATTTTAAAAATTATCTCTAAATAGTCTTTTTAATTAATGTAATAACGATTATTTAATCGTTAATATCTATATTATGTATAGTAATATTACGTATAAAAGTGCAAGAGTTTTAAACTCTACAGGACAGTAATGTCTTCAAAAAAAATTTAGATATTAAGAATTTAAAAAAAACAGTAATTGAATACACTATATTCAGAGTTTTTTGGCTTCTATTTTCTGAAAAAAAAAAAAAAAAAAAAAAAAAAAAAAAAAAAAAAAAAAAAAAAAAAAAAAAAAAAAAAAAAAAAAAAAAAGATAAAAAGACAAAAATTCAAATCGAAAAGTGATGTTAGTTACATCATCTTATTGCGAATAAATGCATAATAATTAACATGAAAGATACGTTATAACATCATTTGCTCGAAAAAATTTATTAATTAATGTTGTATGTTAATATGTAAAATATCAATAATTACTAAGATAAAAAAGATAAAAAAAAGAATATTTAGGATGGCGAATGAAATATTGTGATAAGTATACTGTATACCTGAGCGTTACATGAACGTTGTAAAATAGTACCATTAAATATTATCATTTATAGCTTTTACTTATAAAAAGAAAATGAAAAAATATTTAAATAGCTATTCATATTTTGTATTTTTATTCTTAATATATTTTCACAAAATATTCGTTGCTTGTACATTTGCAACATATATCATCAATAATTTTAATATTTCACATACCTTATAAAAATTCTTTATTATAACATATTGATACTCAAAAAAAAAAGTTTCTTCATGAATATAACTTTCGAACGAGCTTCAATTCTATATATATATATATATATATATAGAATTATATTATATATATATATTATATAAAATAATGAATCATTATTGCTACGTAAAGTTAAATGAAGTAAACAGTCCCTTATATTGAGTATCTCTATTCCGTGCCAAAAGTATATAGTTTACAAGGGTAACTATTTTTTTTAATAATTTTTCGTAATAAAATTAATTAATTATCATCTTTTAATTACTTATTATTACTTATAAATGCTAAGCAAGACATTCAAAATAGATTATTTAAACAATCTAAAAAAAAGTCTATTAGAATAATTATATTAAATTAAAAAAGATATAATCTGATATTAATAGTTTTTTATAAATAAAGAAATAGAGAAGATAGAAAGATTTAATTTTTTTTTTAAATTTCTTTACTTTTAATAAAATGTTTTAAGACATAATCTATAAAAATCATTTAAAATCTTTAGAAACCAACTATTATGGAAATAATTTTTTCAAGAAATTGCTTTTTAGTAATTTATTTATTTAAACATATTTAATATATATTTGAAAATATTTCGATTTGAATAACGGTATGATTCGATATAATTTTTTAAATAAATTAAATTAGCATAAATTAATTTTATTTTCTTTGCATTATATTAATTTTCAACGACTTAATAACAACATTATTAAATCCTTACGCGCGAATTAAAATAATCTATTACAAATAGAATAAAATATGATTCCATTTAAAAACAAAGCAAAGTTGATTTTTGCATTAATTATTGTGTTAATCTTTATTTGAAAAATGACTCTATTTCTCTATTTAAAAAATAACTTATCATCAGGTTGACAAATCATTTATCTTTCATATTTTTTTTCATTATCAAAGCGTAATATCATTACCATAGGTAGTTTTGTTTTAAATGCCTTAATATTGTATATTGTTTTTATGTCTTTTTTAAAATAATAGTCTGTGTTTTTTTATAATTTTATTCTTCTGTAATTATTCTATTTTAGTTATTATAATAAATTGTTGTATCTACTCAATTATAATTAAAGTAAATCGTAAAAAAAATGTAAAAATTATCCTAAAAGCATTATGATCAGTGTGAATATGTAATGATTTTTCTCACAATTTTTTTCTCTTATACAAGTTGTTCCATTTTATTGCTTAAATATATAAATGGTACTAAAGAACAGTAGAAATATTTTAAATCTATATTTTGTTTCTATATACCTATAAATATAAACATTATTTAAATAATTATATATATCCTATTCAAAATGTTAACTACATTAATACATGAAAAATTTATATATTTAAGTGAAGAATTAGTTATCAGAAATTGAATTTAATTAATTATAATTATATTACTACGAATAAAAATATGTTACTATTCAACGCTGGTCGTAAGAAATATTTATATAACATATAATCGTTGATGTACTTAAGTTTAATAATCGAAACAAAATTTGAGCAGCTGCCGAAATCATGCGGTGTAGATATTTAAATATTATTATATTTTTGTATGTAATATTCTTCGAATCACTAACTCGTATGATACAATGATAAAGAGGCAAAATTAATTTTTGATTAACGAGCCTGAAAATTAGAGAAATATTAAATGTGTATTAATAGAAGAATATTATATTTTGAATAACATTTATATGCACTTTACTCGTGTCTATCGAATAATTATAAATATCGATGTAAAAATCACTATAAAATTTGTTATCTCAAAATTCTAATAAAAAAAAAAGAATTGCACACAAAATTAAATATTGACGATATAAAGATATAAAGATATCTTTCCAAAAAAAAATTAAATTAAAATTTAATTGTACTGATTATAATTAAAAAAATATTGCAATTGTACATATGTATATTAAACAGCAATGTTCTATATATATGCAATCTTATTGTATACTAAAATATAGTAGCTTAGAAAAGATAGTGATTAAATAACATTATCTGTATAAGTATGTATAAGATTATAGAGTATTGTTGGTGATCAGTGTCCAATGAAATTAAAATATAATATTTTATTTAGCATAATATTTTTTATTATAACAAAATTATAGTTTGATATAATTGATAGTTGATATTTTACTTGAATTTAATTTTAAAATAATTGAAATATTTTTTACTAAAAATGTTTTTTTTTTTATATAATCATCATCAAAATAAAAATATAGATAAAAGTTTTGAAACTTTGGTGGCCTAATATTTACAATATTATTAAAATAATAGTGATTAGGACTCTGATCATAATTAAGATGAATGAAACTAAATAAAAACTAGATAAATTTAGAATACTATTTGAAACAAAAATATCATAGTTATATACGATGTATTTTATTCATCAAAAGTGTTATTGTAGCTATTGATATTATCTATATATCTATATAAATATATTTGTGTAAAATATATGTACTTCAGTCAGTTTAAATATTATTATTATACTAGCGTACGATTCAATGTTAAGATGAAAAATCGATATAATGAAGTTTTCTTTTAAAATCAATAGAAAAAATATAATTCAAAAGAAATGTTCTGTTTCCATGGATACATATTTCTATTTAAATTATACAATTATTACAAACTTCGGAATTTTTTCTAAACTTTTTTCAATGTAAAAATTTTATAATTTTTAAATTATATTAAAATTGAAGAATAGATTTAAATAAAGAAACAGAATATTTTTCCTTTTATGATTGATTTTTTGGTTGCGACATATTTTAGATAAAAGTATAAATGAAAAGAAAAGAATGAAGAATCAGAAAATAAAAAGAAACAAAAAGAGATAAATGAAATGAGGAATAAAAATTATATTTTTCCAATATTTAATTGCAACCATTTATTGCGCCTGCCCGTTAATTATCGTCATGTTGTTTTATATATATATTTAATTGTCATTACAATTTTTGAATATTGTAAGACAGATCAATTTATTCCACGTTTTAAGGGACCACAGAATATAGATAAATAATAAACGTACATAATCTTCGTTTTCATTTTTCATCAATTAATCCTTAATTCTTTTTTAATTTTTACTTTCTACATAAATTATTTACATAGGATAAATAGTATCTATTTAGTATTATTAAAATACATACATCTCATATTTATCATATTTTACTTTGACAATTACATTAATATACAATAATATAAAAAGATTTATTTTCGTAACAAATAAATTTTAATTCACGATAAATACTTTCGGAATTTATAACATGTATTAATTTCTATTACCTTTTATATTTATTTTCGAAATCCTTTTTTAGTATATTTACTGCATTTTCTTTTAAATGGTTTAATAGGCTTTGAATTGTTCTCATTATTCTCTAACTTGTCTTTATTACTTTTTCTTCCTAAATCATTAGCTATAGATTTCATTCTTTTGCTTCGAATTAATAATCTACCATTTTTCCTAGTATTTTTAATTTTTATTCTCTTTTTCCTCTTGCGTTTCTTTTTACGATCCATATTAGCTATTATTGCTTCAGTATCAGCGGATATTTTTATTTTCGGTTGTTGAACCGTCACATTTATTCTTACATATAAATCATATATAACATCGCCACAAAATTCACCAAGGCAATATTCTTCTCCACATTCACTACATATTTTTACGCTACTCTCAATCATACCGGCACGATTTTTAGTACGTCTAATGGGACTTATAATTGATCGTTGTTCTTTAGCAATTGTTTTTGCTTCCAGTTTTCCCATTTCCACCTAAAAGATAAATTATGATATGAAATAAAATTATTTGTTAAATATAAGATTTATAAATAAATATAAATAATTATATATAAACATATAAACTAAAGATTAATTAAAAATTAATTTCTCACAGGATATAAGATCTAAATGAAATAATTACTAATCTAGAGAACATTTCTTCATCTTGTCGATTTTTTGGTCTGATAGGTGTTAACATTCTCCAATCAATAGCAACTTGTTGTAATTCGTGAAGATTTAAATCTTTCATATCTGGAGGTATTGGATTTCCGTAATTCCATTCTTTTCCAAATGCTTTCAACTCTTTTTTAGTTGGTTTCCAAGAAAATTCTTTGTCACGCACTTTTGCATCTTCTTTTTTTACCTATTACCGTAATTGTTACTAAATTGTTATTAAATAAGAAAGTTAAATACAATATCATTTTTATTTAAAATATTCTTGTTCAATTTAATGAGTATTTGAAACTTTTTGTTAATTTTATATAATTCTAGCTGAATTAAATTATTCATATCATTTAAACCTTTTCTGGTTTAATTTTAAATTCAGGACAATTCTCCAGAAGTCGTCGGAACTCTTCTTGAGAATTACAAATTGCTTTACTTAGATCAGGTAATAAATTTGCATCCTTCTTATCTTCCTTTAGAAGATCGTCCAATTGGAAGGCCATTATTTATATCTGCAATCCAAGAATAATATTCAGATTTTTATTTTCATTTTCCAAAACATGAATTATTATTCTTTCCTTATTTTATGTAATTTGTACAATCTCATTTTCTACAAAAATAAAATAAAAATAACAAAAATGTGCACAAAAACGCGGCATTTGATTCTTGTTAATAAATTTCTGATGCAACGGGAGAGACTAGACATCTCTCGGAATTCCATTCCATTTGCTTCATTAAAAGGCCCTAAAAAATAAATATATTTAAGATACTAATATGTTAAAGCATATAACAAGCATGTAACATAAAGTACATACATTTTTCAAGGTAGATAATTTAGATAAAATTTCTTGTCCGCACCAGATATTAGAATTTTCATTTTGTGATTCTTTAATATTTTCAACATTATTAATATGAGTATTTAATCGAATTTTATCATTATAATCACATTTATTTTCTTCAATAATGATTCTTCCATTCTTATCGGTTCGCAATGGTATAATAGTAGAATTCAAATTGTCCATCGAAAGGTCTGCATCATAGGTAACCATTTTTACTTTTGATTTATTTAATGTTCGAATTTTCGATTTAGTATTTATAAATTTCCTTCTGTCAGGAGATGGTGATCTATGGAAGAGTTGTTCATTATACAATTCTTGATGTAAAAAAATTAATAGAAAATTAATCAGAATTAAATACCTAGAGCGTTCATCGCTAGATTCGATTTGACGTCTTCTCATTCGCAATCGACGTTGATAATGAGGATCTTTTTCACTCTGCGTGCGATAACGAGTTCCTGGTCTAAGAAACATTTTGTTTAATTATCACCATAATTCATATTTAAAATATTTAATATAATGTTATTAAAAATTACCTATTAGCATTCCATTGTGGTCTAGATTCAATAGTTCTTCTGGGCATAGATTTTGATCGAGGGAAAGTTTTCACGATAATATCTTCTGGTAAACCAATGTTAGTGGACCTTTCAAATTAACAAGTAAATCTTGCATATAACAATTAATAATATGTAAATGTTTCATTATAATTATAGTATCAAATAGTTGCATGTTTATAAACATTCAAACATAATGCAAATAAATATAACTTGCAATAATAAATAATGTGTATCCATGTAAATAAATATAAAATAAAAAAATAATGTTAAATCAATTATATAATTAAAATTATATAGATAAAATATAAAAAAAATAAAATTTCGATAAACAAAATGAAATAATAATTACCGCTTCTATTTGCAAGACAGAAGAATAATATCCTCTACGATTCTTCAACTTTTGAAGTGATTCAATGCATCATATTTTGACTCACTTTTCAATATCCCTTTTACTAGCATTTGTTGCATCCTTATGGTCCTTTACAGAAGTATCCTTAATGGTGCAGTTCTGCATTTTTTCCAGAAAATCTTGAAGATCGTTCTCTACATCTGTTTGTGTACCAAAATCTCGACCATTTGTAATCCTGTACTTGCTTGGCGTGAGCAATCTGTTTTCTACGATCATTGGTGGAATTTTGAAAGAATTTGAAGTAAAATTCGAATTTCCTATATTCTGTATAAGACTATTCAAGCCTACAGGTAAATTTGTGTTAGAATTATTTTCTAATTGTCTTGGTGTTGGAGTTAATACTAAATTGACTAATTGCAAATTCGCTTTATTGAGTAATTCTGAATCTTCGAGTCGACCACTTAATACAATCGCCACATCTTTACTGACAGGAACTTGAACAGGTTTTATATTATTCGTATTCTGTTCCAAATCTTCTAATATGTTATTATTATCACTATTATCGGTAAATATTTCATTATTGTTGTTGTTGTTGTTGTTGTTGTTGTTATTAAAATTATTATTTTCTTTTTCATTTAATATTTCTTGTTTATCTTTTTTATCTTTAACATCATCATTATTAATAGTTAGATTTTGTTGACTATTCACATTTAGACAATTTTTATTAAACTGATTTTCATTTAAAATATTAGATTCAGAACTTCTAGAGGATATAATGGAATTTTCTTCATTACTTTTTTCGCTTTTACGTCGAAATTTCTTTTGTTCTTTTGCCAAACGTTCTGCTGCTTCTAAAACTTCACGCATTGCTTCAGCTTGTCTTAATTTAGCCGCTTCTCGTTCTTTTAGTCTTCTTTGTTCTTCTTCGAATCTATAATAAAAATAATCAGATATTGAGCAATTAAATTCGCACAATAAACATAGATTATTATAATTTATTGTAAAAATAAACTCAATTCACTTGTACCTTTCTTTCTCTTTTTCTCTTTCTCGTTTGATTCGTTCTTCTTCTAATCGTTCTTCTCTCAATCTTTGCTCTTTTTCTTCTTTTTTCTGTCGATCTTTCTCTTCAAGTTGTTTTTTAATCGCATTCTGAAGTTCTAGAGCTTTCTGTCTTTTTGCTTCTCTTTCTTGAAGAATATTAGTATCAACAGGAATATTTTGACCACGAAGATAAGTTTTATTATCAGATCCAATTGAACCAACTGTCGAACAATCTGAACTGCTTGCACTCTCGTGATTAATAACTAAAACCTTTATAAAAACCAATAAAAATATTACAAATTTTGAATGAAAAAAATGAATAATATTAAAACAATTCATAAAAATAAAGAATATAACTTTTTTTCACGTTAATTAAAATTAATTCTAATTATTAAATAGAATTATAAAGTATTTCTGATAATCGTACTTGACTCGAATGTCCTAATCTTGACAACCAAGAAGGTGGTGGTGGGTCTCCTTGTGAAGTCTCTTGACCCCAGACACTACCCCACCTTGGCCTGTTCAGTTCTCCTATTTTACCATCAGATAATCTCCTCGATGGTGGTAATGAACTCTCAGGTGTTGTTTGATAAGGATTTTGCCACATTTTTTCGGCTATTTCCGTTCCTGATGACTTGCAACCAGGTAAAAATGCTATATATATAAAATAAAGAAAAAATTTTAATATAATTGATTAAAAATTTCAATTCAAAAAATATCATTTTTTAATAATTATATCTATTTTCACGTTAAATTTTAATATTGTATATATTATTTTTTATTACACAAATAATATAAATGATATAAATGATATATTTAAATAATATATTTAAATTTTATAATTATAATATTTTAAATATTGCACTATATTTATTTATATACCTGTATTATTTATATATTTCAAAATTTTTTAAATTTTATATTATATTAACTTACTTGTTTTCACTGATGCAGGTGCCTCTACAGAATCACTGGCATAACCGGAAGTTTCTCCTTCGCGTTCTTCAGCTTGCAGACCATAATGATTATTTTTTGAATTTTCACAACGATCGTATAGTCGTTGAGGTTTTTTGGAATTGTAATGCAATCCTTCTATAGCGAAATCTCGTTGTTGATCCTAGAATACGAAACAATCAATTTTTATCGATTCAATGAAAGCTAAAAAAAGAAAGAAAAGAGCTCGCGTGACAAAAGAGTAATATTATTCTATTTTTACATCAATATGTAAATCATGTTTAACGTATACATTTATTTATACTGAAAATTGGATATGATTACTGTACCGGTATGAGACAGGAACGACAAATCAGAACAGAATTCTGTGTCAATTTACAAGATTTATAGTGCTTCTTATTTAAAAATGGATTTCACATTAAGGTGAACAATTGTTTTCCCTTTACCAAATTTCATTATTTAAAATAGACAATCTTTTTAAAAGAAAATAAAATCTTTTTTAATATTTTAAATATAGTTATAATTTCTTTATAATTATTACAATTAACAATTAATTCTAATTAAAAATATTACAAATATTTTAGTCAAAGTCTATAAATATAGTCTATGTATTAAATATAAAATTGTTTTGATATTATATGTATACCTTATATTCAATATGAAAATTAGGGTATGTAGATAGTATGTAATTTAAGTATTAAGAAACCTGGTCATGCTACATAAGAGGTAATCAAGAGGTGAGTGAACTTTAGTTGGAAGATAAGAATCGATTTACCAGACTGCCTTACTTTTGCTTTCCCCTCACGAATAATAAGATACAATCACATATAGTTTTCAACACAATCTCAAAGTAGCAATTAAAAGTATTCATTTATTATTCTGCCATCAGATAAAATGGCTTTTAAAACAGATTATACATGTTGAATATTCAAAAGTAATCGATCATATAATATAAGATAATATGTGACATAGAAAATTCATTTAGGAAATAATTACTATTATTCTAAATTTTTTTATAATCGAATTTCGATAATTTAAATCTTAGGGAAAAAATTAAAATCTTTTCGCTGAAAGAGATGAATAGAGTTATCTTAATCTTAAAAGTTTGAATTATTAAGGTTTGACTATAAAGTATAAAAAATATTTAAAATATAATTTCATTACTTTCAGGAAATTTTAATTTAAAAATTAAAAAAGATTGCCATATATTTTTTTCACAAAAAAATATTTTAAAAATCAAAACATATTGTGCAGACAAACCTGACAAAGATATTGCTGTTGGTCCTTGTTATAAATTGGTGGTAAGCTGGGACTTCTATGTCTGATTTGCGATACTTCCGTTTGCTCGTGTAGATTTATCAAGCTACCACTATTGCAATCCAGATATTTTACATTTGTGCCGCTGTTTCCGGAACTTTCAGTTCCCAAGCTCTTCAGGCTGACGGTACTTCCGTAATGTCTATTAGCACGAAAAGGTTTCGAGGCCGATTGCTTGTCTTTCGTTTCCATTAAGGACATTCTTGTGCCATTCGGATAAGTGCTGCATTATGTATTTTATTAATATATCACAGCATAAAAGCAATTTGATTTATAATCAAGATGTCATTCTTTTATTGGAAACATTTAGTGTTACTTATTTAATGAATTATGGTCAAATTATGGTCAAAAAAGTATCTTATTCAAGCTTTAATATATTCTTGAATTATTTAACTACTTTTCAACTTCTTGAAAAACAAATAATTTTTATTGCAGAATTTATATATGCAGAATTTAATTTTATATAAAATATAATATTTAATCTATCGATCTATTTTATTTAATATTAGAATATTATTGAAGAAATGATCAATTGCAAAATGGATAGATATTTACTTGGATAATTTCTTAATATATATAATTTAATATATAATTTCTTAATTCTATGCCAATATTTTTTATAATATTATTAAGTATGCTTATTATTTTAAACTATAAATTTTATAAAATTTTGAACAAAATTTTATTACTTTAATATTAGAAATATTAATATAATAACAAAAATTAGTAATTTTTTTTAAAACAATAAAATTTTTTCATAAATATTTTTAATATTGATTTAACTATTTCGATTAATTTATAGTATGTATATATATGTATATACGTTAATGTTTTTTATAAAAGATTTATTTTAAAAAATAATACAAAATTTTACCATTAATGTTGCTTATGATTTGCATAATTTATTTCAATTTATTCTATAATATCTTATATTTAAATATATTTAATGCTTCAAGTTAAAAAACTGAAATTTATCGTGGTCATATATTTTATACTATTTTTATATACTTACCGGATGTTGGTGCGGATATTAACATTATTTTTCAGAAGACCCCAACTTCCGCCAAGACGTGCCATTTCTTCTATAGTATTCATATAAAATATTAATTTTCCATTCAATATTATTATATATAATAATGCCTTTTTTATATTTAATTCAATAATAATTTAATATATATATTAATATTTTATATAACATGTCATTTTAAAACAATTATTCATTTAAATTTAATATATTTTTAATACAAAACATAACTGTACTTTATGGTATACTTCATATATATTATTAATTCTAGTATTAATATTCTAGATCTTATTTCGATATTTTAGATTATTTCCAGCAAATATTATAAATATTTTATATATTCGTTAAGATTGTCGATTTTTGGATTATAGAATGATGGAATTCTGTAGTTACCTCTCTCTTTCGCCCATTGGATCCTCTTTTGTTCCACTAATGATGTTCTCCCAATCATTATTGGCGCGCGACACGATTTGTGCGAAAAGAAATTTGTACGATCGGTAATGACAATATAATCAAGTACGCAGAAAAATAAAAGAAAAATAATCTACATCAATCAATATTTATTTAACACGCGACAATTTTACCTATTCAGCTGTTTTCTTCAAATGAACATCATACACCAACGAATCAACGATCTTCCGATGCGATACAACTTCCGGCGCGAATGTCGAATTTGAATGTCAAAAGACGTTACACGAGTTCATCGCAGGTCGTGTCAATATTTGAGACTGCGGTAGGGCTGCAAGACTATACAAGATTCGATACATACACACACATGTAACTTATATTAAATGCGAAAGGAACGCGCGGTCGCGATTCGATCGCAAGGTACGTTTCTATGGGAACAATCGTGAATCAACCATGTATTATTGTCAGGGTCGATAATATTGACCAGACATACGAGATAAGGGATAATGACCTCCAACGTTTGTTTGACGGTCAAAGATCATATCTTCGACAATAAAATATGTATATATTACCTTCGATATAAGATCATAAAAAGATAAAACATTTGCAATGAATAAAGATTTAAATGTAGTTATATATATAAGAGATAATAATAATGTAAAACAACAAGATGCAACATTTGTAACTAATTGTACAACTTTAAATTTAATTGATGTTTCATCTTAGAATTTTGATCATCTTTGATCTCATTTCTTCTATTTAAGTTTTATTAAGATTAAATATATTTCATCTTAAATATATTTCATTATTTTATATTATTGTATAAGATTTTATTTTATTTTATCATTAATTTAAGATTAATATTTATTTAATTGAAATTTGATTTCATACAATACGTCATAGTTAACGATATATATCATCTATTATTAAAATTGTAAAATAATAATTTTGTAATATATTTTATTCCTTAACATTCAAACTTTTTTTTTATTAATTTTTCATAATTATTTTGACTATTTGCATAAGCTAAAATAAATTTTATCTTATAAATTCTGGCATTTAATAGATCCACTAGAATTAAAAATTATTATAGTATGATTTTAAGTGAAAATATATCATGTATACATGAAATACATATAATTAATTTAAAAATCTATATTTGTAATATATATTTATATTTTACATGTGTAGTATTATAAAGATTATATATATAAACTATGCTATTATAATATATGCTTTGTAAAATACTTATAATTTTATTTATATATTTATATACAAGTATAAAATATGTATAAAAATATATACAAAATATGCATCCGAAATTTAATTATTTTATTTAATTTATATATATATATATTTAATATACAAAAAATATATATAGAATTTGATATATAGATGTATAAAATATTTTTATTTACAAAATGAATAAAAGAAATAAATTCAACATAATTTAGAAATTCATGGCGTCATCTCGTGTTTAGTTAAGAAAGCTTTAAGTTAGTAATATGCAAGATATATATTTATGATATCACACAAAGAAAATAATATTATGCAAGAATCTTTCTCTCACGTAGTGACTCTCTTTATCTGTGATATTATAAATGTATTAATAAATATCTTCTCGTATATTTTATATTAACAAATCAGAATTTTCAATATCCAAACTAAAACTATTAATTTCTAAATTATTCGATATATTTTTTGTATTTAATTTATGGACAGAATATAATGTATTAATAGTTTATAAGAAAAAGAATAAATATAATGTTAATTTTATAATATTATAAATATTTGTTTGAAAAATACTGTAAATGAATTTATACGCAATAAAATATCAAAAAAAGTAAAGAAAATAGAAAATATAAAAATATAAAAAATTATAAACATAATATAAAAATATAAATATATTATGATATATAAAAATAAAAAAATGTGTGTGTGTGTGTGTGTCAATAATATTTTTAATTGAAACACATAGATATTCATATTGTTGAAAATTACATGGATTTCATAAAATTATGTTTCATTTATAATACTTATGTTTTATTTATAATAATAATATATATGTGTATTTAGATATATGAAATAGAAACATGTGTAATTAGCTTAAATAAATTCTAAAGAAAATTTAAGATTTAAATGATGTTAAAATTATAAAATATTAAAATATTTGAAATTATAATTTATATATATAAAATTTTAAATTT
>NW_006263804.1:265374-270902 GCF_000469605.1 Apis dorsata | reverse complement strand
TATATATATTATATTATTTTATTGAATATACTTTGTACTAAGTAGAAACATTTTTATTATTTATATTAATATTTATGGTATTGATAAAATAATTAATTATAATAGTATATTTAAATTATATATGGCTTTAAAAAATATATATATTTTATATTATATATAAACGTGTACAACAATTCATTTTTTTAACGATAGTGACGTGAATGATGTGATTCCAACCGGAATTATTTGTAACTCTTTTTAATTAAATAACACACACATATGTAAAATGTCTTTAGATCAAACGGTGTGTGAAGGTAAAAATTGAAAATTTTTATCTATTGAATGATTTTTTTATGTTTAGTGAAAAGTAATATAGAGACATAATAATATACACAATAAGAGTGTATAATTTTGAGGTTATCTTTTTCATATAATTGTTTTCAGATTTAAAAGCGTTTGAAAGACGACTTACCGAAGTAATTGCTAGTTTACAACCAGCTACTCTGCGATGGAGAAGTATGTTTTTCTATTTCTTTAATCTTAAGTTTTATAAAATTTCTTATTAATTTCTTATAAATGATAATGTAATGTTAATATTGCTTATTATTACATTATGAATTTAATAATGTTGTTGTTATACATATATTTAATATAATATTATTTTCAGTGCTACTAGGTTTTATTTCTGTATGCACTGCTGTTGGTGCATGGCATTGGCTAACAGATCCAAATACACCAGCTGTATCATTTACACAAAGTCTATGTAATCATCCATTTTTTGCGATTGCTAGTATAATTTTAGGTAAGCATAATAAATGTGATATTTTTATTGATTTATAGCCAAATATTATTGATTTTTTTTTAGTAATATTATTTATGATGGGAGTACATAGACGTGTAATAGCACCAAGTATTATAACTCAAAGAGCTAGAAGTGTTCTTAGTAATTTTAATATGAGTTGTGATGATACTGGAAAACTCATTCTTAAACCAACAAGATCACGACATCATGAAAATTAAAGAGAAAAAAAATATAACTTTTATGATAATTGTCAAAGTATTTATAAAAATCTGAATTATTATGCAGGGTGATCACAAAAAATAATGTATAAATCACACTTTTGATACTAGTATAAGATTTAAGATATTATTTTGTTGTACTTAGTATTTAAAAGAATAATAATATATATCTAATAATTAAATCTAATAATTAAAATTTATATTTTTTATTCTTTAAAAAACTACTTTAATCTCATTAAAAAAAACAATATATAAGTATATTTGTATAAATTTAATCTGAAAAATAATAAAATACATAAATTATGAATATATTGAAAATAATGACCAAAATATTAACATTTTTCAATAAAATATCAGTTTAAATAATAGATTACCAATTATTTCAAAACAATGATAAATGTAATATTGTATGTGCTAGAATGTCATACATTTCTAAGTAATATAGTTTATTATATATATATATATGTATATTATGATTAAAAAATTTGTTATTTTAACATATAAAACTGTAAATATTAAGAATTTTCTAATCAAATAAACATAACAATATAATTCTCTATATAATTCTTTACTCAAAGTTAATATCAATTATAATTTTAGTTATTACAATATAATTCTTTTAAACTTATATACAGATATGATATTGTAAAATTTCAAGAAATGTTAAATAAAGATAAATATTATTCAAATGTAAAATAAATTTATTTTAATGTATTTTAAATAAAATTTTTTATTAAGAATGTATATTTTTAATGTTGAATTTTATATTCATTTTTAATTTTTAAGTTTATTAATTATATCTTTTTATAATTAATAACGTAATTATGATTGAACTATTTTAAATAATATAAAATGAAAACAAATAATAACATTTAAGTATTTGTATGGATTAAGGTTATTAAATGAAAAATACTATTATAACGAACAAAACATCTATTCGTATTAATATTTTGCATATTATTACAATTTTCGCAATGCACAATCACGCGATTTATTTCGTACAATATTCATATACAATATTATTTATTTACGCAGACCAGTATTCATTCAAAATCAACTATAGCGTTATATGTTAAGACGCATTTCTCAGTCCCAGTATTACATTACCTACGATATATATATATACAAGGGATAATTATCAAATATTATATGTGTAACATTCTAAACATTGCTTTTAAGCAATGTTTATCATAATGTTTAACTAAAAATTTTCAGTATCTGTATGTTTCTAAGTGCACATTTGTAACATGTAATATATTTAATTATTTCATACATGTACTTTTTTTTTTTATTTTTAGTGGAAGTCTTTATAATAATTTGAATTAATTTTATTAAAAATAAAATTGTCAGTTTATATAATTTTAAATTTGAAGAAATGACATATTTTTTTCGAATTTCTTACATATCTTATAATTTATATATACCAATTTGCGAGTGAAATATTTAAAATTATTAGCTGATTAAATATTTATAAGTGAAAAATGAGATTGTGTGAAATTTGTTCAATATTTTGAGTTCCTTATGCATTTTATTATAGCAAAACAGGAACATTATTATCTGAATTAAAAATTTGTTTATTATATTTTTTAAACAGTAAAAATTAGTTGTGACTGTTTGCTGCTTTATATTTATAAAACAAAAGAACACAAATAGGCAATTTTTAATTGATATATAAAATTGAAAATTACAATAGTTTTATAAATTCTGAAGTGTATATAATTACTTGGTTCATTTGCTTATTCACATTGCTAAAGTATTTTGTAAAATTATTTATTTATGGTATTTGTTTCAGTACTTTTTCATACCTTGTACATGCGAGGATCAATATTTAATATATTAAATATTGAAAAATAGAAAGTTATAGTATAAGATATATTTCATCACAAAAACCAAGCTAACATAGCATGGTTGAATTCATTTATGCATGGAACTCAAAAATAATTCAATGATCATGCTCTCTAAACTCACGTGCTAGTGCATAGAAAATAAATCACCAGCTGAAGGGAGAGGTGCTAATCCACCCGTAACATCAGGTAATTGAGTCAAATCAGGTAAATTGGAAATATGTGATTTAACTTCAGATCGTACTGCACATACTTTTTTAAGCTTTTCTTTATAATCCTGAAACATCATTAAATTCTGTAAATCATATACATATATTTTTTAATAAATATAAAGAATTTATTTATCAAAAAGAGTATAACCATACTTCCAATGTTGCTTGAGCTTGCTGGAGTAACTGTCTTTGTGCCAAAGTATAATCTCTAAGCATAGTTAATAATCTTCTTCTGTCTTCCATCTCTGCTTGTAATCTTCCATTATAATCTGCTAATAATGCAGCAGCTTCATTTACTGCAACACTTAATTGATCAGCAGCTGCTCTATCTGCTAAATTTGCAAGAAGTGAAACTTCAGATACTTCTGGTGGTAAAGATGCAATACGTTCTCTAACACCAGCATCTGAAGATGCTGTGTTTTCCAAATCCTGAAATAAAGAAGGCTTTTTTTTAGTAATTGCCTTCAATACATTCATGTGCATATACACATATTTAAGTATTTAATTTATATTTTTACATTATTTCTAGATGTAATATTTATTTAAGAAAATAAGAATACTATTTTTTTTGTTTTATTAAACTTCGAGTTTAATTAAATAAAAATATCTATTTTTCAAAAAGTAAAAGGACTATTTAAATATGTATAAATTTTAAATAAAATCAATATTATATTATTTTATTGTTTAAAATTAACAAACAAGAAATAAAATATTTTTTATTAAAAACATAAAAATGTATTATGAAATAGATTAAGAATATAGATGATATATAAATAGAATATAAAACTACTATTGGGGATGGAAATATCAAATTGTAATTATGCTTGCCAATATGCCTTATGGATTCAACATATATTTTTCTATATATAAGATAGTTTATTGCTAACGATACATATTCCGAATTTTTGTTCTTTTTATAAATGGTATTAACCATTAAAGCTTTGATGAGTTCCTCTGTTTCTGGTGGATCTCCTGCGGGAGTACGAGGACTTAATGTTACATGTAGCTCTTTGGTTCCATCCACTTCAACTTCAGTCTCTGATTTTTTTCTCTCCTTTTTATCTTTCTATAATAATAAACATAATAATATAATTAGAGATATTATATTTAATATAAATTAAAATTAGTATTATATGTTACCTTTACTTTTTCTATATCATTCTTAATTTTTTTTTTTGGAGGTGGTGTTCCTGGATCTCTTGATGTATCTGTAAAAGCAGCCTTAAACTCTGCAATTTGTGTCTTATCATAAACTCCTCTTTCCTCCCAAATTTGAAGCAGCCTATTTAATCTTTCTCTTGTCTTTTCGTCAAATCCTTTCATATGTTCAAAAGCTTTTGGTAAAACTGTTTCAAATTCTTTTCCAAATTCTGGTCCTTTTTTTTTACTGTTTTGAATAACATCATTTGCCAAATACATAAACATAAGTTTACGATTATCCTTCACTGTAAAAAATATAATAATAATAATGATATTTGAAAAAAATGTATTAATTTTATGGAATCTTAAAATAAATTAACAGTTTATTTGTTAAAATTATAAAACTTAATTTATAATAAAAAATTGTAATTAAGAAATTAAACAGAATTAAATAAATTATAGAAAAAATTTATAAAAAAATATATTGAAATATATATTTATGATATAATTAATTTAAGTAATTTAAGTAAAACTATAAATATTAAAAAATATTATAAACAATTTTATAATAATATAATAATTTACGTAAAGAATTAAATATAAATTACAATTGTATATTTGCATGAAAATATATTTCTAAATTAATATTAAAAATTATAATATCATTTAAAATGTTATATATTATAATTGTAACAGATAACTATCAATAATATAAATACAATTTTGCAGTTGACATACTGTTACGAGAAATATGTTCATAATTACGTAGTGAAGGACTAATTTACAAGTTAACCTAAAAATTTCATTGAAGATTAATTTATATTTATCTTATTTGAAATATAATATAAAAATAATTCAATAACAAAATAATATTTGATACTCAAAATTTGAAATGTAAAATAAAAAGATATACTTACGGCAATCTTAACGTACCTTTACACATCTCTTTAAACCAGACTTTCACGATGGTCGGATGGTGTTTTCTGTGATGAATTAACCAAAGAGAAAGTGTTTGAATACTTTGTTGAGAAGGATTTAAGTCCATTAGTCTTTTCACCAGTGCACTTTCTGTAAATCCTGTCATTTTATAATTAAAATGTTGTTTCGTCAATAAAAGTTATTAAAAATTGCTCGTATTCCAATTCACGAGCACGAGCCGCACAAGTGTACGACTCAACAGCTGAAATACAAACACGAACGGCGTATAAAATGTTGTACTGCATGTACTTCCGTCACTTTTGACATCAGCGCCATCTTTTTCAAATTTTTTGAACTATATTGTATTATATTGTCAATTTCGATCGATAATTTAAATATCGTTCAAAGATGAAAT
>NW_006263804.1:261211-265168 GCF_000469605.1 Apis dorsata | reverse complement strand
TATATATATATATAATTCTTAAAAATTTTTACTACAAGGAGAAAAATATAACTTATAATATTAACAAGTACATATTATCAAAGTAAAGTATATTCTAATTATTTATTTTATATATATATAAGAGAAATATTATAGATTTTTTAAGTATCGGAGCAATAACTACAAATTAAAAAGAAAATAAATAATAAACAAATTTATCGTAACTCTTCTTTATCGATAACACAAAGATTTGATAAGAACTGCGCATACTAGGTACTGCATTTTCTTGAATAGAGCGCAGCAGTGATTTCCAGGGATCAGTGCGTCGTCGTAGTCGAGGGGTGAAAAGGGATTATGTATCGTGGGTTAGTTCGTTCTTCGTACCTGCCAATTCGTATTTCGTGTTTCGTTGCGCGTGAGACTCGTGCGATCCTCGAGCGAGGCACATCGTAATGGCCGCGACCTGACTCGGGTGATGTGCATGCGAGCTACCGTGTTCGCGTTACGTGAAGCAGACGAGCGGAAAAAGAGATAGGGTAAGCAAATACGAAAAACGAGAAGATACGACGAAGTTTAAGAGTTACGCGATTTCTGTGCGTATCGTGAGTGCTTGTGGGTGGGCGAGGCGTGAGCTCACAATAAGAGTCTCGAGGACGACGAACCATGAGCGAAGATCGAAGCGAAGAAGATCCTTTAATGGATCTTTGGTATAGCAATTGGGAACAACAGTGCGTTGAAGCATTGGAAACAGAACAAGATTACGAAACGCAACTGCACAACGAAAAGGAACTTTATTCCCAGCAGATGTGGACGAGTTTTCAGACGACTGCGTCGGCCATCGCCCAGCTGTATAAAGGCAAGTTAATTTGATGATAATATTGATCATCATTTATATCTTTCTTTCATTCATTTATAAAATGACTTTCGATGTCTATGAGTAACGAGAACATTTCGTAGTTACATCCATTTGCGTGACATCCATTTTGTGCGACGTACGAGAGGATACGCCACTGTTCTCGCTCCTCGTTTGCTTCGATTCCCTTTTTTCGCCGCATGTGCATATCGATCTGATCGTGTAACCAGTTCCTTTCGGCTTTGCTCTTTTACAGATCGTACGCAGGGTGTCTCTCTATGGGTACCTTTCCAGACTGCTGCAGGTACCGTCACATCGTTGTACAAAGGTGCGTGCACTTCCTTGGTCTCTCTTGTCAACAATGTGAGCAAGATAAATCTTCATTCTAACTTTCTTATTCTCCTTTTTTTCTCTTTTTATAACATTATCCTTTTTTTGTTGCTTTTCCTCTCTTTTTTATCCTCATCTCTAGTATTCAGTCATTCTTTTGTACAATCGTCATTTACACATAACACATACACATAATGGTAATGTGTTTGCACGTATATGTGCGTCAGTCGCTTCGCACAGCTGACCAATGCTGAAGGTCAGCTGTTAATTGACGCAAACTTTCAGGACGATTACGAATATTTATAGAAAATAGAGTTGATTTCTGTTATTTTCAGGAAATTAGATCATTTTTTGCAGATAATTATATATAAGTTTTATATTAAATCAATGTCAAATATTTATTAATGATTGCAAGTATTATGTATACTGATTATGATGCTTGTTTTAATGATTATTTTTGTATTTTTATTTATTTTGAAATAAATATAATGTTTCTTTTTTGTATTAAAATTTTAATTTTTTTATCCTATTATTATTTGAAAATAATTTTAAATTTTCAAAATTATTTCAATTTTTTAATTATATTTAAAATAATGAATTTTAGTTTTAAAAAAGTATTAAAAATATAAGTTTATGATTATATCATGAAAGTTCTATTCTTTTATGGTTATTATATTTATTTATTTATGTAATAACTTCAATAATTTGTATTATTTTATAGTAATTTGTATTATGTTATAGTTATTTTAAGTGTTTATCTGATTATAATTATTTATGTAAAGATAATTTTTTTAATATTATTCTTAATATTAATATATTAAAAAATATGTATATATTATATATTTGAGACAATGTTAACACATTATTTATATAATTTTCTATATAATAAATATTATTTAGTTTGTAAGTGTGAAATATTTTAACAGATTCTATGGACAGCATGCGTCGATGCAGTGAATTAGGTATAGAAATGGGCCGACAAAAGCGTAGTAAAGAAATTATGAATTGGGCTAGAAAGAAAAGGCGTATGATTCGTAGAGAAGATTTGTTAGCATATCTAGCTGGAAAACCACCTCCACCTCGACCACATTCGCATAGGTAAATGTTATATCAATTTTTTTAATATACATACAAATGTGTTCTCTATAGCTTTTAGAATAATTTCAAAAGCTAGGGAAAACATTAAAATTATACTATTATATTTCACTATAAAAAAATATCTTAATTGTTTTATTTTATAGGCATTAATGCATCAATAACTTTTATAAGGTTTGTCCTATTAATGGAAGTAACACAGATATAAAATGAATATTAATAAATTTCAGAAGTTCACCTAAACCAAGGATGATGGTTTGTAGTTCGCCTTCTACAGAAAGTTCAACACCAAATATGGTTGTTGCACCAACACCAATACCTGGAAATGATCCTGATCCTGAATTACATACATTTAGAGAAGCAATTGCATTGTCTGGTAAGAATTATTTTAATATAATGAATATAAGTAATAAAATATAAGGAATAAAAAATATAAGTAAAAAAAAAAAAAAAGGATCATTGTGCATTATTTAAAATTTATAGTGTTTCATAATTGTAATAATAAAAAGATTATGTTAATGCTGATATCTCATTTATTATAATTAATATAATATAATAGTTTTCTTAAATAATTAAAAAAAATCTTAATAATTTTAAATAGGCTCACCAATATCTCGGCGTACTGGAAGACAAGCCGAATTATCGGCTTTTATTAGTAGCGAATTCGCTCGACATCATAAACGGCCTGCTTCGCATGACGTGGATATGGGATCTCCCACGCACAAACGTTCACGTTTCATGTAACGGCGCGCGATGTGTAAAGTAGCCTCACTCCCTTGTTCCCCATTAATTAATCAATTGATAAATTAATTATTAACGGTTCAACTCCCCTACATAGTTCCCGGTTAAACATAATCACTTCAAGAAGATGGCAATGACTTGCATTGTCATATAAAACACGTTCGTATATTTCGAGTAATTTATATTATCTGTCACGTTTCATTATTATTATTTATTAAGCTTTATAGTTCGGTTTTTATATCAATAATCAGGGTAATTAATTTTATTTAATAAATAATTAATTTAATTAAATAATATAATCATTTAAAATAATTATAATCATTTAAATTACTGTATATTATTTGGGGAAATTTTAGTTTGTTAAAGTTTAAAGATATGATGCAAAAATTTATTATTATACATACTAGAAAAAATCTATTTTGAAATTATTTATTTATTTATATAAGCTGTGAGATAATACAAACGTGTTATAACAATACCATTCAAAGTGCCCATGCAGAGTGAATGTCATTGTTTTATAAGCATAAAATCTGTATATGTGATTATTAGTTTATCGATCTATAAACCAAGAGTATGAACCTTGCCAAATGTATTATGAGATGTTAAAAGCTGTAACTAACATGCTTTACACAATTGATGTGTATGTTAAAAATTAGCAGCTAATATTTCGTGATACTTTTTTCAGTCACTTCATAGTGTACTGTAATTTTTTTAAATGGGATGTTCTAAAAGTGAGAAATGAATTGGAGATTTAATGTTTTATAAATATATTACTATCTACGATTGTAATTTTGCGAGATAAAAGGGAACGGGGAGAGGATGATTATAAAATGTTTTTTCATAATCCAAAGGATCGCTTCTTCTGATTATAATATTGTTATAATTATTAAATGATCGTAGATAATTCATATTTGGACGCTTTTATCAATAAAAAAAAATCATTTCATATGGCTTTCGTT
>NW_006263804.1:257258-261016 GCF_000469605.1 Apis dorsata | reverse complement strand
AAAAAAAAAATGAGATGTTGACAAATTGATTTTTGTAATTCTGTAATTTTTATTTACTACTTATGAACAAGGGATCTACATTTTCTGTTATATGATAGAATCATACTCTATATGTAGAATAATCATAAAATTGTCTTTTCGATAATATATTTAATTGTTTTTACAATCCTTTTGTTTGTAATTTTGCATCTACTTCATATATTTATGTGTGCGATCCCTTGGAAATAATCTAAAAATGCTGCTGCCATGTTTTATGCGTCATGACATCCACGCCAAAGGTTTAATTAGATTGAGATCGAGCTTGAAAGCAAGGTTCAAAGAAGACTTTAAAAAATGATGTTCACATTTCATTCTTTCCATATGTGTCGCGGGTGCTCATAATTGTGTAACTAATTGATAAAATTCTTAAATAGACTTTGTGTAGTTATAAATCTTAAATATGTTAGGGTAAGCAATGCTTATATCAAACAAAATCGACGGATAAAATGAACGGATCGGTAGGAAAAATCTATGCGAAGTTCCTTCCAATCTCTTTATATCCGATGTCAATTGGATAATGTCAGTGATGAAAAGATGATCATAATATAAAATTGATTTTTATCTTTTGGCGTATATGTTATAAGCAAAGGGTTGAGCAATGTGTTGGAAATATGTCTCAGGCAAAGTCTGTATGAAGACAGTGCAATGTAAAGGGATCTACTTTTACACTAGTATGGACTTAATCAATAAACGAGCTTTTCGTCTTAGATGTAGCCGTTGTTGGGGAGACATGGGCAGCTCTTTGCTGTATATGCATATACATATACGTTATGTATATGTATATTTGTACATATACGTGCATATCTTATAAGAAGCATTATATTCAAAGACTCATATTGGAGTGATTTATCGCTTCATTTTTAAGGTCATTGTAAATGTATATTATTTCTAGCGTTGTGCCTCGTAATTACTTCTATTTGAATTTTGAAGACTATTAATTATAGGAAATTCGAAAATGTTTCAATCGAACTGCCGGTAAATTTATTTAAGAAAAGAGTTCAATTTTCCTATACATTTTCGAATTTCTTTTTATTTGTTCTTCAAAGTCATTTAGAAGTGAATTCGTTTTAGTTTGTTTCCTTTCTCTCGACATTGTTTGAGCACCGTTCCGGAAACAAGCGAAAAAATTGTTATTCAGTTGTAAATATTAAATATAGCGTAAATTCGTAATGATAACGATAAACAATAGCCTTAGGGGTATTGCTAATATTATCATTAATATCGATAACTATGCGATAGCTTTAATAATATTTATCATATGATCGGCAATTATAATAAAACTACAAGGACTGCACTTGACTCTACTTTCCTGACCACTTTGGTACGCAGGGTCATGTTTCTGAAAGTTCTAAAAGTTCCATTCAAACGAAATGTATAATACAATATTAAGGAGTATCTTTGTACGTTAATAATTTAATTGCATCATTTGTTTTTAAAGTTTCAAAATGAAATTCTTTTTTACGGCAATATTCTATTGATTGATTTCTTGATGGATCTTCGTACAAAGATAACTCTAAAAAAACATATAGAAGAAAGTAATATGCTGAAGATGCCATATTTAGGAATACTTTATTGATAAGAAAATAATAGTTAATGATGAACATCGAGTCATTTTGTACAGGCACCGTCATCTTTATTTTTGTTCTTTTAGTAAAGTAATATTTCCAATTTATACTCAAGAGCTGTTCTTGGTCGTGATAAAAAAATCTATGTTTGTTTATATTGGATTGATAACGTGTTATTTGTTTGATTACTTGCAAGATTTTGTCGATATAATTGATATTGTCTTATCTTGCATAAAACTAACTGTATTCGTGAAATATTTTGAGGTCAGCAATTAAGTTCTCCCATATATGTATATATATAGGGAGTTTTCCCTTTCTCAGAAAGAGTTAATCTTGTTAGTAATCTGTTGTATTTTATACTGAAAATATATTTTTTATTTATACGGTCCATGCAATATATTGTGCACAGCTTGAAAAAGAAATAAATGATTTTATTAAAGTTTGGTATTATTTATAACTTAAAGTTGTAAAATAATATTTTTTGTATGTAAATTTTTTGAGATTGTAAACAAATAGGAAAAGATATGAATAGTATGTCTTTCATAATGAAATTTAAGATTTTGTGTTATTAATAATCTTTTTGTCAATCGATGACTTCCGTCTTTCTTTAATGAAATATGTAATTCATATATACTTGCTGCCAAAAGAAGTTTCCAATGATGTTGCCATTATGCAAAACCGACTGTTGTGTATAGAAATAGAAATAGCTTATAGGGCGCTAAAATTAATCGATTAATAGTAAAAATAAATTAATCCGTTTTTATATTAATAAATTGATAGTTGTCTAGAATAATCAGATAAGTTAAACAAATATCAATATTTATTATTCATTAATCGATTAATCTTCAGCCTTGATAGGTGAAATCGCGAGGAATCACTTCTGTATCATATCTTTTTCACAGTAATAGTAGTTCGTACGCTAATCATACAGGTGCATAGGGACGCGTACGTGTCACAAACACAGGGCACCAAGAAATTTTCTACGAGCCATTTTTTTTATTCTGATGCACATTAATCGCAATGATGTACTTTTTTGTCAAAAAAATGTATCATCATATTCTACTTGCACGAACACTAAAAAGCCGTGATATGATACGAAAATGTATGCTCACGGCAAGGCGAGAAATGGTGCTGTTATTTTTTGCGAACATAAGAAGCTTGTATATTTTTGCGTCTCTTGTTTGTAAGATAATTATTTACAAATAAAATTACAAAGAAAAAAATATTGTTATATCGTCAGTAATCACCTTTTGTATACAAATTATTTATATATTTTTCATAATATGTATAAGGAGATTTTACAAATCGCTTTAAATATTCATTGTGATATTTACATGTTTTATTTTTATGCATTCGATTTGTACACTTTGTATAAAATTCATTGTAATCAATAAGAAAAAAATTAATTTCTTTATCTTACTCTTATTTCTTATCATCTAAATAGTTTATAAAAATATATTCTATTATATTGGCATTTACATTTTCATTTACATTGATTAATTTAATCTATAATCACAGATAAACAATGTGAAATCTTTAAAAAGTTTAGATTTTGTATTTTTTCTTAGTTAGTTTTTTAATATTTATTAATAAATTTTATAATATAATATTATAATACAATTAATTGAAGTAAATCAATATAATAATTTTAACATTTTCATATTTTTTATACAAAAAATTAAAAACGAGTACATAAACATTAGAAAATTTATGCAAGATACTAATTATAAAATTAATACAATCTTCAATATTATCTATGATAACGATAATATTTATATATCTGTGATTATGGATTAATGATGTATAATTATTTTAAGGCACCATAGAGTAGAAAAAAATTAAAGTATGATAACATAATTTTACATTGATAATACTTATAATGATATTGAATTAATTTATATTTTTATGGCTTATGTAAAACTATATTTCTTCTGGAAATAAATGAATTTTTTTTATAATATTTTAATATTATAAAAAAAAATGACAGAGTGACATATGTCATCTTATGTCTATGATTTAATTAAAAATTAATTGATTTAATAAAAATTGTAATATAATCTTATTGTATTTATAAATTCGTATAATTAAAATGACTCTACATATGTTATAATCACATGAAATTTTACAATGACTAAATAAACTCAAATATAATTC
>NW_006263804.1:252344-257107 GCF_000469605.1 Apis dorsata | reverse complement strand
TATATATATATATATATTTTAAGATAATTAGATAATTTATTAGACAAAATTAAAATATTCGAAAATAAGATTAATATTCATCTATCAATATTTTGAATTTCATAATCTGCTATCTTTAATAATATTTTCTGGTGCATCTAATGCTCTTTTTCTGTTAGCTATAGCATTCATTAATTTTCTTTTAGGTCCAAGTGGAAGTTTAAGCATGGCGATATCAGTTTCAGTTAATAACATTAAGGCTTCTAAATCAATTTGTTCTGATTCTAAAACCGGATGAATTGATGATAAATTGTTGGCAACTAAAAATCTTTGTAATGGTGTCCATTCCTCATCAGTCTCTTCCTCTATAAATTTAATTTGTTTTTATATAAATTTTAAAATAAAAATTTAAAACAAAAATGCTATGTATTGATAAAATAAAAAAAAATTGACTATATAGAATAAATTTACCTGAAAGTAAATCATCATCCCACATGCTTTGCCGACGAGCTAAACTACCTGCACTTCCTATGCTGATTTCTTCGTTGTGCCCATTGATTCTATGACCATTTATAGATCCATTTACGGAACCATTCACGCAAGAGTTACCGTTTTGTTCATGTGCATCCACTTGCGAGAGTGGCAGGTTATCGAAAGTAGTAGTTATCTGAAGTTAAAAAACAGCAGTCTTCTATAAACTGCTTTAAATAAATTTTAAATCATTATATTTGAGACATTTCAATAATGTTAATAAACTATTATTTCAATAAATAATATTGTAATAATAATAAATTCTTGAAATATAATATTGTTTTTTTTTCTTAATTTTGCATTATTTAAAATATATTGTGTATAATGTGTATATAATGTATATATATAATATATAATATATTGTGTATTATAATATATAACATAAATTTATAATTATTCATTATAAAAATAATCAAAAAAATAAAATTGAGATATATTTTATAATTTTGTGTTTTTTGTATATTTTATAATATTTATTATTAAGGTCTAAATATTTATTAAAAATCAGTTCGCGATTGAAGTTTTATATATTTATAATGTGATTATATTATGCTATAATTAAAATGTCCCGTATCATTATAGAATATTTTACAAAATATTGCTTTTTTAGCTTTCTAAAAGCTTTCTAAAAAAATTAAACTTATTTAAAATAATAAATCTTTTTTATTTAATTTTATTACATGCATATAAGTATATTATAAACTTACTGCTCTTCGAAATGCTACTGATCCAAAACCAGGTCGATTGAAGATACTCGCTGGTTCTTGTAATAAGACATTATCTTTTATATCATTTATATCTTCTCTATTATCTTGTTCTATATCATCATCGAAAGATCGATCACCTAAGAGATCAGGAGTGCTTTGTGCTTTGCTTAATGTACCCCAAACATCCGAAATTTTTCCTCTCTTTCCTATTTGTTGAGTTTGGGTTTCATAAGTCCCTACATACATTATTTCAGAATCTCTTCTAAGTCCAGTGAGACTACGTATCGATTTTTTTCCATTTACTTCAATCTAAAAATATATAATTTAATTAGAAACATGAAAATTTATTTTTTTTTTCTTAAATATGTTTTATATAATTAAATTTTATTTAACATTATTTTCATATTTAGAAAAGCTTTAATAAAGTTTATTGATAATATTAATCATTTCTTAATTATGTAATATATAATTAAATCTATAAAAAGTATATATTGAAATATTTAGTCACCTCTACTACTTTAAAATCATCAACAGCTTTTTTTGCTAAAGCTTTTTTACATACTGCACTACCATGTTTCTTGGTGGTAGTGCCGACGATATCGCTGAAGGTTGGTGAAGGTTTTATTCGACCTTTGAAGGTCAACACAGTATGTTTGTGAGGTAGAATACCGATTTCGTTAACCGTAGTTAAATCCAATTTTGTTCGATCTTTTGATAATTTTTTTTGTTCCTTTTCAGCTCGAATTTCTGCCATTTTTTGTTTTTTCATATATTCTTTTAACCTATTTTGTGCATAATTACCATAATTATAGAAATTAAAATTGCATTAATGTTAAATTATATTAATGTTGATATAAATTTTTTACATTTAATGATTGTATAAATACCTTTTTTCAGCATCTTTTTCTGCTTTTTCTCGAAGTAGACGACTTTTTTTGCGATTATTTAATTCTTGATCGGCTTGAGCAAGATCTAAAAATTGAAGAGTCATTTCTCTTCCATTTATAGCAGCTAAATCTCTAGCTGAATGTCTATCGATGTCTAAGGACCAAATATTACAACCGAATTTCACGAGGAACTTGACGCAAAATTCATGACCCCTTGCTGCCGCCAGGTGAAGGGCCGTATTACCAAAATAATCGGTTTTGTCGGGATCACCCCTATGAAGAAAATCGTTAAAACATAAATTATTCTACATCTGCTGTTTAATATATACGTTCACGCAAAATAAATTATAGGATGGATTCTTTTTACAATGAATAGTACTTAGTATTACTTTCGAGAATTTTTAAAAATTTTATTATTTTACTATAGTATATTTTTGAAAAAACAATATTTGTATTTTATTATTGTTAAATTTTAATATATATATATATACAATATTTTTTGTGGTTTTGTAATTGTTATTTTTGAAAATAAATATTTTTATTATAATTTGTCCTGTAAAAACAATGAAATAAATGAGTTTTGTAGCATCATATCCTGTTATGCGATATCACACAAACGGAACAAAGTTCCGGAAGGATAGCAGGTCTTATATCGAATTTCTATCGTTCGTCGACCACACTGAAGCCAGTCGAACGACATATGATCTTATTTACAATAGGGCACGTGCTATCTTTTAGCTCTTATGTCGCTTATTCACGAATCATTACTAATTTTATGAAATAATATATCGTTATAAAATTTCTATGATTCGACATGAATTATATTTAAAATTGAAACAAATAGTAATAAAATTTTATTAGTATTTTATTAAATATATTTATTGTTATATATTATGCTATTATGTAATATATTACATTAAACCGTTTACTATCCATGCATAATAACGTAAATAAATAGTAAATTACAATAATAAAATACAATATGAAACACGATTATTTTATATTATATTAGATTTTAAATTTTCGAATTTTATTCTTTTAACGTATTTGAAAATATTTAAATTTAGTACATATATAATTTATATGATTTAAATACTTTTTAGTTATTTATATTTTCCACATATATTTATTTTTATCGTGAAAATTAATATTAAAAATGTGATGTTCATTTATTTTTTTCATATTTTATAAATTATATTTTTGCAATTATAAATATTAATCTTGACTAAAGTAGTACTTTCCGATTCATTTCAGTAGTATTTCGAATAAAGCGGTAGAAAGTGGTTGTGTTCATGTTAGTGATCGAAATTATCAATTATTTTTCTTTTATTTCCAAATGAATGTACTTATATTTTTCAAATTTATTGAAAATTTATCTTTAAAATGGGTAAGTAAATATTTTTGTTAAAAAAACCTTAAAATTGAGAAATGATTTTAAATAATTAGTTACAGTTAAGTATATAGGCATATACATGGGTAGTATAACAATTCCTCGTTCCCCTGTTTCATTTCATTCCGTTCCCTTGCATTTTGTTCCATTCGTATTCGATTGTTTTTCATCAGTGCTCGCTTGGCCGTAATTTCCGTTTGTAGGGTCGATAGATGCCAGATTATACCATATATTTCCGGTTTCACACATCTGTCAACTTTTAATAGAACATTCTCGTATATACAATACGTATACGTAATTAAAAAAGAAGGAAACTACGTTCTAATCTTAGGTATATTTTAAAAGTAATCAACGTTACACTGATTAATGTAACTTTTTCAATGTTTCGTGAATGTCATTTATACGAAGTATTGTTAAAATTTTCGTGTTCACTAACCACAACGACCTCGTATTTAATTTACATGTGACTTTCAAGGTTAACTAGAGATATGTGTAAACTTTTTAACTTTCGCATCAAATTCTAGTTTTTGTTAAAAAGTCTTTTTATTTAAGTATTATATTATAAAATTCGAAATAGAAATTTTAAAGAAATTCTTAAATTCACAATATGATACGGTAAGATTAAATTCATTATAATTAAATATCAGAATATTTAATTTTAATTAAATAATTTTTTTTGAAATATAGAAATAAATTTTAAAAAATTTACATTTTTATTATTTTAAAATAGAATATATTATAGAATATATTGTGAATAAGCTTGTTATTAAAATTATAGATTCTGCGCATGCGTAAATGTTTTAACCGCGGAAAGCACTGCTCAAATAAGAAAAGTTATATAGTGGCGCCAAAAAATAATAACCTCATTGCGGGATTATATAAGTTACATTGTTGTGATCAAGAATTTTATTATTTATGAGTTATTGCAAATATATGGTAAGTTTATGTAAGCATATATATTAATAAATAAAATTTATACAATAATAAAATCTTTTTTTCACAATTATTAATTATAATACGTGAAAAGAATACTTGTAGAAAATTCTATTATATCTATACATGTTTCTAGAATATGTTTATAAGTAAATAGTTTTGCGAGCATACCCTCTGGCGACGAGCAGTCTCAGAGCATCTATATGACCTTCAAAGGCTGCCCATAATGTAGGGGTCATTCCTCCGTCATCCCGTGCGTTACAATCCTTTTTTGTTGTTTCTTTTAAGATGTCTAAGGCGCCATCGCGTGCAGCTCTATAGAGGAAACAATTATAT
>NW_006263804.1:247503-252017 GCF_000469605.1 Apis dorsata | reverse complement strand
TATATATATATATATATATATATACATATATATATACATGTATATATATTGTTTAATTATGTTAAATGTTTAACGTATGTATATGTTTTAAATATTTAATATAATGATATTTTTAATTTTTTTTTATGAATTATTTTAGAATAAGAAAAAAATTAAAATGAATCAAAAATATTATTATATACAGTTTATATATTTTTTTAAACTGTATTTATTGTCATAAAATTAATTTGACGCAATACGATTGAAACATTAAAATAATTATTTTTCATTAAAATATTATTAATTTTTTAAATAATTAATTTAATTTATTGTAGATATATTTTTCTGTTTAAAACATCTATATTTACAAATTGATGTTTAATTATTAGTTATCACATTTTTTTCATAAATTTCTTTTATTTTTGAATTAAGCTGCATATCTTGTACTAGATTAATAATATAATACACTATATCATAGTTTTCTCTTTCATTCGAATTTTCTTTCTTTAATTAATTTTTCTCTAATTAAGAGGTTTTATACAAGATTTTATATACTTATACACATACAATATTCAAAATTTGATTTCTTCATTATATTTTATTCTACAGATTTTTAGAAATTTAATTACTTATTTATTTAGAATATACATACCTATAAAAAATTAGAAAAAATTCTAAATAAAATGATAATAAAAGAATTAGTGAAAATATTATGTAAAATTTTAATAAGATTAGAGATAAGATTAAGACATTATAATTTTTTATTTTATAAATTATTTATTGCATTTTGACATATTTGTTTGTCATGTATTTATTTTATTTAAATGAAAGTATGAGTATTGTAAGAAAAAAAAATACTTTATCTTCATTATATTAAATGAATCCTTTAATTGTTATATTTTTTGAATTACAATAATTGTTATTATAAAAGTATTAAGTTTAAAAAAAATTTATTAATTGAAATTAGTTCTAAAGATATTTAATTATAAAAAACAATTTATATATTATATTAATTTTAAAATAATGATTTAGTTTATTAAATAAATATTTCTATTTGAAATAAATTATTGTATCTTTTAATTAAATGAATATTTTTTCAGTGAAAGATGATATTCAGAAGTGCTATGTATACCTAGTATTCGTAGAAGTGAATTGGGTGATAAATCTTCGTGCTGAATCAAATAAAAGCAAAGGTGTTCTCATGCATAAATTCCGCACGCGCGGCGTGATGTACATATATCGATGAGATAGCGTAGAATCATAAATATTGTGCATTTTTAGGTAAGTAGCATTTAAAAT
This sequence comes from Apis dorsata, assembly GCF_000469605.1. Taxonomy (NCBI): domain Eukaryota; kingdom Metazoa; phylum Arthropoda; class Insecta; order Hymenoptera; family Apidae; genus Apis; species Apis dorsata. The sequence continues at coordinate 250,739 of NW_006263804.1, read as the reverse complement.
TTTTTTGAATTCTTTCATTCAACAATTGTTTATATTATTTGAATTAAATGACAATGTTATTACAAAAAGTTTCATTAGCATTGATGAAGTTACATGAATAATGTAATAAATCAATTGATATAATATTGGTAGTTTAAAAATATTATTAATTTATATTAGTAAATAATACAATAATTTTAAAAATTGAATAATTAAAATTATTTTTTCTATCATTTTTTAATAATTCTTAAAAAAGAGAAAAATATTTATATAAAATTAATAAATCTTATGAATCATAATATTATGCTGATTATGAAACAATGAATTTCTCTAACTGATCCCCTATTGAATTGCAGTCGGTGATCAAGATTTCAAAGTGCAATACTTCGTTCTCATGGTTAACCAGGCATGTCATTTTTTCACTTTAACCAGAGACAAGAACCTGGTTCTTCGACATTTCTCTACTTCCTGGGTCTTAGATAGATATCTTATTGTAATATAAAAAATGCGTATTGATAGAGAAATAAAAATATGAAAATTCGGAAAGGTATGTACAAAGTCTGTTGTATAAAAGGAAACTTACTTGTGAAACCGTTCGGACGTCATTCTGTTCCTTGATCCTTTAGAAATTTTTGTTACCGATGGCAAAACATCATTACTGAAAACAAAATTTTTTGGCACTTTTTTAATAAAAATCACTTTTAATAATAATGAATCCAAGATTCACAGATTCTACATATTTTTTTTTTATTTTTTTTTATTTTTTTTAGACAGTAAAAAAATCACAAGCGCTGAGTATGGCGTCCAGCAGTGTACTGCTCAAACGAACGAAGGTATTACTTCGACGATGTTCTGTGGCCCCTCACCAACTCTATCTTGCTTTCAACCATTAATTTGATAAGTTCTCTCTCGCTCTTTCTTCAGTTCCCGCCGTCGCTCACCTGTACCGATACCCCCATGCGAATACTAACCGCCACCTAGTGTTCAATATTCTATTGTAGAAATATACAGCCTCTACTCTACCGACATATTTTCATATTGTTTTATAAAAATTAATCTATTGTAGTATTGTATTAATAATTGGATAATAATTATGCAACTATATAATTTTTTAATTATGTAAAAATTTAAGAATTCTTTTGTAGATTAATTAATTGCTTAAAAAACTATAAAAATTCAAATTAATTTGAATTCTAATTAAATTTTTATTTATTGAATTCTTTATTATGATAATTGATTATATTTTATATTTGCACATTTTATTTTTTTTTGGTCTTTATTTGTTTATAGAATGTAATTATAACTTAGAAATTTTGTTAATATAGATTGAAAATGTTAATATATATTAATACTAATTTAATTCATTTATATATTACAGGCTGGAAAAATATGAAAAAATCAATCATATTAACGATTGCTGGATTAGTTGAATTCTTTTTACCAGAGATGAACTAAGATGAAAGCATAGAGAGAGGACGCCGCAATCGGTGAGTACTTTTTATCAACTGAAAGTATACAATGAGACAAATATTTCGCGCCCAAATTTTTATTTTTACTTTTTGTATGAAAAAAACATATTCATATACGAATAATATTTGAAAGTTGTTTTATTGAGACTTTACAACAATCAGCATGCAAAGATTACATTGAATCTTACAGCGATATTCATTTATTTCAACGCATTTGCTAAATATACAATTTGATTACAACAAAACCATTTATATTAAGTAAAGAACATTGTTAGTGCTGTAAAAGATACTCTTGATTACACTTGAATGATTTTATATAAATATATTAAAATATTTGACAAATTCAATTATTATAACAAAGATTTTTTTGATATGTTTTTTTATTATTTAAATATAAATTTGAAAAAAATAATGATTTTCTTTAAAAATTACGCTTTTGAAATATTGTTTGTATATTGCATATTTATTGCCTTCATTTAATTTTAATATAAAGATATTTGAAGATAATATTATATTATAGTATCGAGATTTTTTTTAGATTTATCAGAAATATTTTTTAATTAATAAAAAAAATAATTCTTAATTTTAACAAATGCATATTAAAATATATTTTAATACTAGCATATATCATTCAATTTTTAAGAAATTAATTTTTAAACGTTTTTAAATTATTTAATAATAAATATATGAAATTGTCATTGATTGTGTATTTCATGAGTATCTTTAAATCATTTATAATTTTATCGTACATAATTTTTTTTGAATTTATGTTGTATATTGTATATCTGTAAATATTGCCTCAAATACACAGCACTAACTATGATAGCAAGTAATCCATACTACTATTAGTAATTATTATTTATTTCATCACAGCTTGATTATGTTTTTTTTGTTAATTATTAATTAAATATTTTGTATATATTTACACGATATTGGCATAAATAATTAACGTAGCATTCTCATATTTAATATACATATAATTTTCAATATAATTAAGATTATATTATATAGATATATGAAATCAAATTTTAAAAAAATAATATTTATTAATATTTATCCATACTCAAGTTTAGAAAAAAAACACAAATATTTTGTTTTTGTTAAATGTATTTTAATAATTTTATTGAAAAATAATTAAAAAATTTGTTTCATAAAGAAAGATAACAATATTTGAATCTCGTGACAATGTAGAAATAAAAAATTATTAAATTTTAGCTTCCAAAAATAAGTATGTACATAATGTATTATTTATTATTTAATAAATAATTTCTCAAGTATATTATACATATGTACATAATAATTGGGCGTGAAATATTAGACCGAGTCAGAGAAGCAATCTTCCAAACACGTATTATCATTGAATTATCATTTTTATACGTATATTTTTTTGTTAAACATTGGTCCATTCAAACTCGAATAACAAATAATTTTTGTTTTCTGAATAAACGCATTTCGTCTCTTTTCGTTTTATTTCGTTTGCCAAGAAAATATTTTTGAATATTTTATCTTTTCATTATCAATTTTTAGTGCAAAATGTCGAACGAAAATAAACGAAGAAGTTTCTCTGCGCATAAAATCGCTTCTTTACTGATTTCAAATGTGTATTATTCGTACTAAAAATAAATTAAACTAGAATTAGAAAGAACGTGATTTTCACCTTACGATGATTTAATACGTTCAATCGTATTTCATCAATTCAATCATCATATTGTAGGAGAAATATAAAAATAGATTTTTTTTATTATCATTTGACTAAACTTTTTCATTTTTTTTTAAACAACGCATATA
>NW_006263804.1:241435-247145 GCF_000469605.1 Apis dorsata | reverse complement strand
TTTTTTTTTTTTTTTTTTTTTATTTATATTTATATTTTCGATTCGAATATTTATAAAGTCCATTGATTCTTTCGTTCTCGTTATATTATCTAAAAAAAAAAAATATTTTTTATCGAATCTGAAAGATCGATTTCGACATCTCGTATAATGAAATAGGCCACAATTTATGCCTATTCAATTATGTGAAACGGTTTAACAATAGAATAAGAAAGTTCTTAATAATTAATTCTATTTTTGAATTACTGAACTTTCGTAAAATGTATTATTAGAGATATTTCAACATTGTATAATAATTGTATATATGTTTGATATGATTTAAAAAAACCATTTCATATGAGTAAATACACATTGATTTTTCTTAGCATGGTTTTTAAAATTTTATTTTTAATCGTATAACTTTTATTGTTTCGAGAAAAATGTTGTTTGAAACATTGATACATTCTGTTATTTTCTTTTTAGCAGTCATTTAATAGCATAAGTTTAGATTAAAAAGTGATATAATATGATATATATTGAAAGCTTTAAAAACTGGAAAATATATTTTTAATAAAACTTCAAGAATCATTGCAAATAGTTCGTAAGATTTGCATTGTTTCAATTTTATTTTTTAGATATTTCAAGTTTATTAAAAATTTATGCTACGTTTGCGTAGTTTATATTGAATATTTTTAACGAGAGAGAATTTTTGATACATCGCCAAGTTTGAAATAGCTCGAATAATTGCATGAATCAGCGCGAATCAATTCACGATCGTCTCTTCGCTTTATTTTTTTCATCATAAACAATGACGAAATTGTTCGTACATATGCAGAAGGCTATAATAATCTTCGGCAGAAATATGTTTCGTGATTTCAACATAATTTCTATGTATTTTCATTATAAATATTATTAATTTTGTACAGATCAACGGATCATATAAGAAGGTATGTATATTTATTATTTGTCATCAGTGCGGCAAATTTTTATATTTATCATGTTTTTTTTTCTCGTGAGGGAAAGTAATTTTCTTTCGAAATGATTGTCTTGCAACAAAATACAATCCGCGATAAGCTATATTAACTTTATTTACACTAATATTTTGAGATCATTGAGCATGTATCGCGTTACTGTATTTAATATTAATCGAGAAGATAAATTTAATTATTCAAATAATTGCAAAACGAAATACAATAAAAAATAATTATAAAATATAACAAACTTCAGAGCGAATTTTATTAATAAGAACATTTATTCGCTCGAAAAGAATTTTATTTTAATAATTGTCGTACTCGTTCCATCACATTTGTTTCAAATTTCGTTTAAATTCCACGTAAAAATGCAATCGTAACAAACTGCCACATAACAAACTATCTATCCTTTCTAAACGTGATCATTATTTTATACAATTTGCGCAATGTTCATTGAATTTTATACGTCGAATATTATAAATATTTAGTTTTTTTTTTTTTTAACAAATATACGTTATCAAACAACAAGCGGCTGTATCAACTTGGATACAATAAATTTATCAATTTTTCAATATCCTATTAAACGTGTACCTAACGTGGAAAATTCAAACATTTTTCAAAAATCTTCCCTCGAATCATACGAGGGAGTCGCAATACACGTTTTATTATTATAATCACATCCCATATACGATCAGATGATGATCCGATAGTGTTCCTTCTAAATTTCGTGCTCTTTTATGTACAATATGGTTTCTTTGCTTTTCACAAAATCATCCAATCTTTCATCCATGTTACGAAAATTATTTTTCCCCTGTCTCTTCGACATCTGATCGTTAGATATCAAATTTTTCGTTCTTAAAGCAGCTTCATCGTACGTTTCGGTCTCATCCATCTCGTATCTCGAGCTCTCAACGTCGGTTTCGGGCACGTTCTCTAATTCAGGTTCCTCGAGTAAGGCATCAGCTTCTGTCGGCCCGTCGGACGGCACATTCGCTGCTATCTGTTCGTCTATATCGATCGCGCGGCTGTCGTCTGAATTGTCAGCGCGACTTTCTTCCGTGTCAAGTGACGTTGCCGTGAAATACTTGAATTCGGCCTCTGATCCCCCACTCTCGATGACCGCTTGCGTGTTCAAAGAGTATCGGCTCGATTGAGCGTCTTTCTGGTGTCTTTCGAACGACGCCCTCTTATTGTCATCCGATCTGGAATGATGCAGTTTCGGTTGCCGTTGTCTTCTCAGATTGTCACCGCTGCTCGCCCTTGATCTCATTTCCACATCGTCGGATAGGTATTTAGCGCAATCGATACTGAATCTGTCCACTGACAATTTCCTGGGATAAATTTATCAAACATTTTTATTTACGCTTTCCAATTTTTCTTTTTAATTATCAAGTACTTATAAATGAATTGAATAATAAGAATTAATATTAAAAGAATTTTAATATTTTAGAAGGGAGAAAGGTATATTGTATTATATATAAGTTTAAATTAGATTAACTAACAATTATTATACATCTTATATTTTATGTAAAAGATGATTAAATTTAAAAAAAAATTAATTTGCTCTCGAATTAGCAAAAAAATCAAATTTAAAATTATAAAATGTGAAAAATCATTCTTTCTTAATTAATAACACGTGATTAAAAAAAGATCCTTGATCTTTTATTTTCAAGTTCCGTTGAAACTTTTAACGTGCATAAATCACATAATTCGTAACGTTACCTATAATCTCCCCTCCGAAAGTCGGGACTTTTCCTGAATTCAAGGCTGGCTTTACGTTGTCCCATGCTTCTCTCGATCCTACGATCACTTCCACTTTTGTCGAATGACATTTTATGGAAGCTCGGCGAAGAGATTTTACGAAAATCTCTAGGCGATATTTTTGTAAGATCTTTCGACGCTGTCAATTCTTCTAATAATTTTATATCTATCGAGTTTCTTTTCCTCGGTACAAAATCGTCTGGATATTTGCTATAGGCACCTGTACGGAAATAATTCGTAGTTCGTTAAAAATTCATTACAGACGAATAACATTTTTGCATAATCACCGTAACGACTGACCTGATAATTTAGGCGAGTAACCGCGACCAGTCGGTGATTTAACAGCTTCATCAACTTCTTCGACGTAATCAACTTTCGTTTGTCGAAGCAGTTGATGACGTCTCGCTGTGTCCGATCTATCTTTAACTTTCAACGTAACTGGACCTTTATTAGGAATGTGCAAATCCATCGCCATTGAAACCTGGCTGCCTCCCATCTTTTGCTGATCCAAACTTTCTCTGCTGACCTATCCAGAAAATTACTTTGATTACGTACGTGATTAACATGAGAAGAAATCTGTACAAAATTGTGTGATTAAAATAATATGATTTTATAAAATGATTCCGCAATTAATACAAAATAATTGATAAAAATATAACGTAGAATGTATAACATATATTTTTTTTGATTTTCGATATGATACAATTTTTATGTAAATTAATAGTAACATTAAAAAATTATTCGACGTGTATATGATATTTAATATTTGTACAAGTGCATGTTATATTTATTCTTTGAGAATTTATTTATTTTCTTTGTTTATCTTCAAGGTTTATCTCGTTCGTTAACTTTTGCTTTTTAATTCTTATTGTAAAAAAATCATAAAGCAATTTATGAACACTCAAACGGGTTTTATGCCGGTTTCACTTCATACGGGTCTTATCTTATCTGCATACCAGAGATACATGTATATAAACGTATAAACTTTTATATTCAAACATTAAATATTTAAATTGTATATATTTGAAATCAATTCAAAGATCAATTTAAGAGCAAAACATACATAAAATAATTTATTGTAGAATTAGAGATGAATCAAATTTTGTCTGAACTGAATTATTTAAAATGTGGAATTCGTATAGTTAGCTTTATTCGGCAAATAAATCTTCAGTTTGAAGCATATATATTTTCTAACGATTTGTTGTTAACATCATTTCCAATAATCATTAAATAAAAATCATCCTAACAATTATTATAACGAAAATGTTAAGTTAATTTTAAAAAAAGATTTTTGCAAAAATAAAAACACAATTTTGTACAGGTCTATCCTATTATCTTTCTATCTTTGTAATACCTGGTGAGGGCTGTAGCTCGGATTATCAACGGAAAGGGCATGTCTCTGCAATAATTCCGGATTTAATAAAGCGCATCCAGCGTACTTTGACGTTCTTTTGCGTGGTGATTTTTTGTCTATCAAAGTTGGCGCGCTGGGACTTTTCTTAATCGAGTGGCCAGCCTGTTTCTCGTTCAATTCTTTCGAAAACTGCATGAACTCCGCGGTCAATTGTTTCCTCGAAACCTCGTGTATGCTTGGGCTCGGGCTTCTGTTCACTTTGAACACGCCTAATTGATGATCCCATTTCGTCGTTTGACTAGACGTGGATCTACGGTTCCGTTGATTCCTCGTATTTTTTATTGTCGACGTTTGATTAAAGCGGAAACGGGCCGGAACCACTTTGGCAGCGTTGTCACGTGCCTCGAAGGTCATTACACAGGCTGCCACCACGATAAATCCTGTGGGATTTTATCGCATTACCGAGGGATCAGAGGGTTACAAGTTCAAGTACTTCAGGTCATCGACTTAACCTATTAAGCTAACGTTATTTTCATTTAGAGATCATGGAAAGAAGGCGTAAAATTTCAATAATTGTGATTTATAAATCGGATATTTGATATTTCTCTTTTTTTTCTTTTTTAAATATGTATTTTAATTGTTCATTTTATGAAAATTATAGAATTGTAAATAGATACGATGTACTTTTTGTAAGGTCTGGTATTTTTATTTAGAGATATTATAATTAAAGTTTCGAAATCTTTTGAAGTAGAATTAATGAAAGTAATTCGTAACATAACGTCAGATATTTTAATTATTCTAGAAATAATTGAATATATATTTCGTAATATCAATTACTAAAAATCTTTTGATTAATAATTATTTTAACTAATTAAAAATCAATGATAAAATATTATCAATGCGATAATCGAAGAATTTTCAGAAATTAAAGCGAAATATGCCGTTAATTTGTTCTTTTTAATTATTCTTTTGTGTTGAAAAAATCAATTCGTGAAACGGATCAGAACAAAGCGTTGATAATGGACGGATTAAGTGGTCTCCAAAGGTTTTTGAATATTTTATCAGACGAGATGAAAAGAGATATAAAATTATTATCTTAATATTTGGAATATATTTTAATTATAATTTTACTAGGTAAAATTGTATTATAATAGAAATCATTAACTTTTAATTATTAAATATATATACTTTATAATATTAGTAATATTTTTTGGTATATATATTATTTTTATTTAAAAATAAATTGTTATTTATTTTGCAAAATTATATTATATTTTATAATATAATTTTATTATACATGATTATATATTGTCTATATCATTATTTTTTAAATTATATATGTATTGTATTCTAAGTTATCATGAGTAATTTATATTATAAAATATATTTGCAATTTAATAATAACAATTTTTTTTATTAAATTCAAATTAATATAATTTGAATTTTTTAATCCTATTATATACGCGTTTAAGTAATTGTTATTGGTTTTTTCAATTTTTAATGAAAATTATCTTATATTAAATTATATTAATAAATTAAATAGAAATCATTATTAATTTAGTTTAAAGTTTTTATATTTAATTGAAAATTCTTCGAAGAATATATAAGAAAAATGTCTGGCGTTATATACGATTTTCAAGACGTACCT
>NW_006263804.1:236930-241284 GCF_000469605.1 Apis dorsata | reverse complement strand
TCAGGGGTTAGAGCACTGGTCTTGTAAACCAGGGGTCGAGAGTTCAAATCTCTCTGGGGGCAAAACTTATTTTTTCATTTTTTTTCCAGAAAAAAAAGAAATGACATGTGTAGTACATTGTTTCAGACAATAAACCAAATATCATTTTTTTGTTTTATTATTAAATAAGTTAAACTTCCAGCAATAGGTTCTCTATCTTGTTTGTTACGCTTCCATATTCTGTTTCATTTCATTATATTTGTACTATTATACGATTATATTTCCTATTTCGTTTTTTAACGAATGTATATAGATATAACAATTTATTAGAAACTTTTATAAAATATCGATGCAATTTTTCAATTTTTAAATATTCTTTTTTAATTTTATCATTGTAAATGTCGACTGCTGTGATCATTTGTTAAATTTTATATTTCCATGTATTATTGGAACTTATGTTTATTCAATGTTCGAAATGTTAGCTTTAATATATACATTGTAAATAATAAATTTCTTTAAAATAATTTTGCTATCGAAACGATGACGCAGTCCGTAGCAATAACTATTATAAAATGAAAAATATTATTCGAGAATATCATTCTAAATATTCTATAAAATATTACCATTACCTCCTACGCCCATTACAATTGGGCCAGCATAACTGAGGTTATTCAGATGAAATCCACGTGATTCATTCTTCACTTTTATCGTTAAGTTACCTCTGATCTCTTGAGCCACGGATAGCTGATCTGCGAAGTATCCTATATGATATGCAGATATAAAATTCTTTGATATTTCCGAGAAAAATAGGCACGTTATGATTCAACGATTATTAGAATCGTTGAATCAAATTATTAGAATATATATGTTTGATCATCAGTGTTATAATTCAAATTAATAATTTCAATTCAGATGCTACTTATATTAATAATTTGCAATATTATTAATCCCTATTGAACTAGATTTGATTGGTAATTGATAATGTTAATTTATTTCTATTCATGCTGATCAAATCGCAAATTTGTGAACGGTGTAATTCGTATATCGCTTCGCATAGATATTATAAAATTGTTACAAGCATCGAGGAAAAAAGCAAATCATTAATCAATATCATGCATCTAATATATAATATATCTTTCATATATTTTAAGGAAATACGAAAGAATGATTGTTTACTATTTTTTTAACCCTTTCGTTACTATTAAAAAACCAATTTATATTTTTTTAATTATAAAATTGTATACAGAACACGTGTATACAAGTATATATAATTCTACGTTAGATACTCAGAAAAAAATAAATGCTTTTACATGCATTCTCTCATCGTAACGAAAGAGTTAATAATTACGTATCTCTATGTAGTTTTAAAGCGAAAGGTGTTTGGTATATTAAACACAATTTGTTGAGTTATTTTCACATTATTCTCAAGTAAATCGTAACAGTAATAATATTAATGGAAATTGTTTAGTCCCCGGAGTTCTACTCACCTATGGTCGCCATGCAAGCTCCTAAAAGCATTAGTAGCAGACCAATTCCGAGAGCTTTGCAGGCGTACCACAAGCATCGTGTTGTCACCTTGCCTCTCACCACCTATTCGATTTAATTGCTTTCGTTAACAGTTAATAACCTGGACGATGTCTCGCTGGTCATGAATCATCGTTTGGTTTTTAGTTAGCTTATACACTTGACACTTTATACAGTCGATGTCACATATTCGAACGTTCAATTTATCTTCATAGAATAATTATTAAATTTGATTGATAATACATCAAAAATTTGTACAATCACTTTTGTGTTTATTCAAGTGAAAATAAGTGATATTTAATATAATTCTATTTCTGTGCAATTATTTTTCTTTTTTTTTTTTTCAAATTAGTGTTGTAAAGTATATATTTTCGGTGTTAAATATTTCTTGCCATAAGAAATCTACGTGATCTAATTTTAAACAAATATCTACGAATAATTAAGAAAGATAATAAATTGATTCTGTGCTACAGCTTAGAAAGATTGGAGAAAATTGTAGAAAAATATCAAGTAGCATAAATTAAGAAATTTTGATATAAAGTTAATAAAATTTTGAAGCATGCTCCTTTCTAATTATCGGATATGTAAAAGTGGATTAAAATTATTCGAGTTTTACGTAAAATATATAACTTGAGCGTAATTAAGAAACGTAATTAGATTTTTATTTGCACGAAATTATTTCCTCGTTAACGTGTTGTTCCTCGTATTGCAAATATAGATGTAACAGTCGCGTTTGTATGCACAGCCGAGCTTCTGTTTGCATATACACTTGAACAATATCGCATGCTCGCGAATAATATCTCTCTGCGGATACTGTCGAGAGAACTCGTGTTTCACTTTCACAGATTACACGCGAAAATTATTCGGATAACAATTTTTTTAGCGAAAGGCGTATTCTATTTCTCTCTTAGAAAAATCAAAATCGATTATTCATTGATGTTTTCAAAATGACGAATGCAAACAACAAGTGGATATTCGCGAAAATTTTATACAAATAATTGAAAATAGAATAATTCAAAATTTGAGAAGAATTGAATTGGAATGATTTGGAAATAATATCGCAAGAAATATATTATTTATGATTTCTTTTTTAAAATTAAAAAAAGAAAAAAAAGAATCTTCCTGTGTCTTGTATTAATTATTTTATTCAGTATATTTTCTTTCTTAGAAAATATATTGACACGGTTCAATTTTAGATCAATTTATGCAGATGTAGTCGTGTCTATCACTATACATGCTCTATTTATATATATCTATAACATAACATAATCGATCAAAGGAAAATGAATGAATTTTATCTCTATTAAAAAAAAAAAAAAAAAGAAAGAATTACTTATGCAAATTTATAATTGAATATATATATAGCATGTACTTTGTTCTATTTAATGTATGACCAAAATTATTTTCATTTACTTTATTAAATACAAAATTATTATAATAAATAATAACAGTAATTAAATTTATAAAAAAAGTGTTTCGTTAAATGCGTTTACAATTTAAATGGAAATTTTTTAAAATTACAAATTCAATATGAAACACAGACAAAGATAGATTCGTGTATTTAATAAAATAAACGAAAAATGATTTCGAGTAGATTCTTAGCGAGATACGTGTATTAATTTTAAAAGTACTTTGTACTTGGAAGTTTGAAACCAACCTGAACATTCCAGTGAGCTCCTGGACCGCAGGCTCTTCTCTGCGTCCCTTGCCAATGGATGCTTCCTTGGGGCATTTTGCACTCCTAAAGTTGGAATAAATCCTGCATTATTAACAACGAGTTAGCGTCGTAGTAAATTTAATAAAAGATAATGTTCCGGGACGCGGTTAAAGTGAAAAGTTAATTGGCCGGAAGTTGAATCTAGTCGAAACTGGATCAAAGATAACAATGGAATTAATCCCGCCAAGAATGGAAACGAAACGATTTATAACAAATTTCTTTTCGCTTTCTATATATATTTCTCAAATTCAGATTATTTTAATTTTTCATTATCGTATCATCATAAATTCTAACGAACGTTTCCGAACGAATTTCCATCAATTCTTAATTTTTCAATATTATTATAAAAACATTGCAAATTCTTAAATTAAAAAAAAAAAAAAGAATCTTCCGTGTCTTGTATTAATTATTTTATTCAATATATCTTCTTTCTTAGAAAATATATTGACATAGTTCAATTTTAGATCAATTTTAGATCAAAACTCTAATTCAATGACTAAAACTTATATTAAAAAAATACGCTTCTTCATTCCTCGCTATTCCAATTCAATGATTCAAGAGGCCATTGAAAACATAACATAACATTTTTCTGATTCGAACCACGGTTTCATTGAATGCATCAATTCCATGCACCATTTACTAGCAAACATTTCTCGTAAACAAGTTACGTCTATGAGTTTCTCGAAAATGGAGTACCAGCTCGCCCGGTACCTCGTTTCATTTAACAGAAGGCGAAACTTCTTGCTCGACGTCGCTTTAATACAACTTCGTGATACGTATACGAGCGCACGCCTCGTCGTTTACCATCCTCTCGTGCCCATTCACTTTTACATAAGGATAGATATACATAAGCAGAGCGTGTATAACGCGTTTGTGCAAAATTATCTGTCAATTTTCGTACATACGCGCGCCATGTGCACAACACATTATGTACAGTAGTAACAGGAGAGCATTGTTCGTTCACGTTTCATATCTCTTGCTGCGCCTTCCACCAAGTGGAAAGTTCTCACTTTGTATCGATCCAAATCCTTCTTTACGCTTCTTTTCGCAATCTATGTTTACGACTGAAAACTTGTCTATTTTCTTATCACGGGCTTAGCCGGGATTCGAGATCTATTCGAGCTCGATTGCGGT
>NW_006263804.1:220867-236821 GCF_000469605.1 Apis dorsata | reverse complement strand
CCCGCGTCTCAGGGGTGTATGTGTGTGTATATATATATATATATATATATATATATTGGTACTGCCGTTTGAATTTTATCGTTTCCAATATTCATTGGAATTTTTTTAAAAAAATAAGTGTATATGAGATGTTAAAGATGATGTTTTTAAATTCGTGACTTCACTTTTGTGATAAATTGTAACGTATGAAAGTTAGATTTTTTGCTTTCGAGAATGGAATATCTTTTAATGGAATTTTAAATTTTTTGGAAATAGCAAAAATTATTATTTATTTGTTTGAGAGGTTGAAAATTCATATTTTCTTGATTTAGATGATATGTACGTATCTAGTATTCATAAAATAATAGTATTTGAATCTTTGAAACAATATTAACGATCGATAGATGGAATTTACGTACGATTTATAAAGAAAATGAATTCTGTATTAAGATTGTATGTAGTAAATTACAATAATGAGTGTAAAAAACAATGTGGAACAAAGCAGGAATATCTCAAAGCATGAGTACGTCAATTCATAATTTACATTTGTGAATGGTTTATTGAAATGGAAACAAGATACATCGAACGTCTCGTAGATAGAAGGGGAATAAAATTTTGTTTTATCATAAATATCCATTTCACACAATCAGAAATATTTATTCATATAATAATATTATCGTATCGCGAATGACGAGGCATGAAAAATTAAAAATATTTTTTAATATTGTTCATTTTATTTTTATACGTGTAAATATAAATATAAATATTTTCATATTTTGAAAAATCAATAATTTATTCACATTTGACTGATATATCTTATCGAATAAAAAAGTTTAAATTTTGCGGATGTTTAACGCAAATAGATAATATACAGATACAGAATAAAAAAGTAAGAAACGTGTATCGTAAGTCTTATAAATTTTATCATTTTATTAAAAATTGTGCGATACAAAAATACAAAAAATGGCATAATCCAATTTTTTGTTTTTTATTCGGATCGTATTCCTGTGAAAAAAATTTTTATCTCTTCCTACATTCGAATAAAATATTGTAGGTCAAACACGAAACAAGTTCCATTGTGCATAAAGTGAACTCTTTCAATGTATAAAAAGATTCATTACAATTAAAGTGATTTAACCTCGACACGTTCTGCACTTTTAAATTCTTTTGACGATTGCTATTTTCTCTCTATTGATCAATCTTCGAAAGCAAAAATGCTCGAATGAACAAAACTTTTTAATTTTTTCATCCAAATCATAGTTTATATCAGAAAAAAAGAAGAAGAGAATAAGCGTTAAAAAAATTTTTACGATAAAGGAAAAAAATTAAATTTCTTATTAATTTTGAATTTCTCCTAATTTAATTGCACTGTCAAAGAGTCAAATATTAAATGTCTCTCGTTCATATTTAGCCAAGTAAACTACAAAAGGAAGTCACGTATCCGCAACAAAGAGAAAACTTTAAATAAAGTAAATAACGAATTCCATTGGTTGTCAAGAATTGGTTGCTGTAACGATCGAACCCAGCCATTTTCATTTGCATAACCACGACCTTCGACCGTATTACACTGTTCTTCTTTGTCCAATTCGACCACGATTGCGACTAACAGTACTGCCCCTTTGAATAATGCATTTCGAGAGAAAAAAAAAGAAAAAAAAAAAAAAGAAAAGAAAAATTTAATATATTCCAGTAATTTTTTCTCGATATTTTCATACGAATATTTGATCGTCGAAGGAAGAATCTTCCATTCCATTCTTCCATTTACGAGATTATTTGCGATGGCCGAACGAATCCTCTGGTATCACCGGAGTGAAAAGGATGATATTCGGCTTTTAAGTTCATCCCCCTCCCTCTCCACCCCGAAGGGATGTTTTAATATACGGAGAGCAGGATTGCTTTTGTGATTAAACTTCATCCTGCGAAGGTGCTTTCTTGCTAACGATACGGGAAATGTTCACGTGAGATAAGAAATTTAAAGGAAGATAATGCAAACTTTGCTTTGGAACAGCCAGCAATGATGTTAGATTGTTCGAGCAATATGATATGATACAGAATGTTAGAGAAACGGTGATATAAATTGGAAAAAAAATATACGCGTGGAGAGATAAATGGAAAACTTTTTTATATTTTAAACTTTATTTTTGGATAAATCGATGTTGGAGATTCGTCGAGTATTTATATATTTTTTTCAATTTGATAGATATTCGTTCTAATATTTTGTATTGTTATTTTGTATCGTTACATTTATTATACGAGATAGTAGAAGTATTTTTTTGCTGTAGAGGATTTTTTTTCTAATATAAGGATTTTTAGAAATTATTTTTGTTATGGTCTGCGTAATATATGCTTTTGTGCACGCTTTCCATAGTTCGATAATTTTTTTTTTATATTAATTTTAATAAAATTAGATTAATGTTAGATTTTTCGTTTAATAGTTTTTCATATATTAGTTTAGATATTGTTGTAATTTTTCTATTATTACAATTATGCGTATTATTTGTTATTGTGAACGTATTTTTGTGATATTTCATTGAATAATTTTTTGTTTATTATTTATTTATGCGTATTATTTATTTCTATGCACGCTTTTCAGTGTTTCAATTCTGTTTTCTTTGTTAGAATATAATTTATGAGGTTCTGCTAATTTAATTATACTCTGCGTATTATTTATTTCTGTGAACGCTTCTCAGAGTATTTTATATAGTTTTTAAATATTTTCTAATTCATAATTGTATTATTAATAATTTATAATTTCGTCTTTCCATTCAGATAATAGATCCATGGATAAAAATTTATTATTAAGTTCAGCTATTTTAAAAAATTATTTTTTTTAAAATCCTCTCTATCAGTTTTCTAATATTCTGTATATATATATTGTGCTTCTGAAAATTTTTCAATTATTTTTTCACAATTCTCTCTGAATTTAAAAGTGTATCTTAATTTTAAATCTTCCACTCCGCTTATAAAGTTTTTATGAATCGTAAATCAGTTATGATCGTGTATCTCCCCGACTAAAATCCCCACTAAAAAATTTAATCATAACACGTTTCACAATGTATACGAAATCAAGCAAGATTAAAAATAATTCTCAGAGAGAATCACATTTGAATCCACGTAAATATAAAATTAAATCGCATAGATAAAACATAGCCAACATTCCACGTTTACAGCAAGAAATCATGATCAATCGAAATAAGCAAAAATAAATTTTCTCTTTCTCTACTCACCTTCCCGCCACTTCCTTATCGTACCATCTCTTCTCCTCGACGACCAGTATTCGCGCGCGTCTCTTCCAACATTTCCTCCTTTCGAATGTCCATTGAAATATACCGTTAAAACCGTATAATCAGTCTCATAAATTTTCAAAGATATAACAGATCGAGAATCAATTACACAATGATGATAATCAAACAAAATTTAAAAAGCACATCGTTATTCACAACGACAATGGAATCGTTTCCTCGCGCATCAATATGGAGGGTTTTATTTTCATTCCAACACGTGGCACGCGAGAAACACTGGCGGCGAGGCGAACGCGAGAAATAATCGTGCCTCTTGAATCACGTTTGTCATTTCAACGACTTCTCTTCCTAGGCTATTCCTCCCTAATTCCCCAATTAACCGATTGTCGAGCGAATTGCCAATTAATCCGCGCGAATTTCGTTCGCACCCGCGATCCTCATTGTCGTCGACGATTGTGGTTTCCCCTTTTGTTCCCGAAACGGTTTTCCCGACGTTTCAAAATTCGGACAGAGTATCGATTCAACTGCACGCACAGAGTGTTAGACACTCGGGATAATTTTGTAACTGGGGCGGCCGGATGAAGTTTCTAAAAAAAAAAAAACTCTTTGATATTTATCTCGTTTCGGCTCTTCGTTCACGAAGTCCCTCTTTGACAAGTCCTTTCTGTTTGATATTTTTTTTCTTTTAATGGATTCATTCGTACCTCTCCTGCTTTGCACGAGATGGTTGTAAACGGTTGCGGCTCGCTTCTTTTCAGGAGAGAACCGTAGATGAGTCTTTTTTTTTTTTTTAAAGTGGTTTAATTGTTGTGTTTTGCGACGAGAGTTAAGTTTCAGTTGAGAGATGTGTTAATTCGTTCGATCGTTTTCGACAGATTAAATTGTTTTTGGTATTTTTAATGTTCTTTTTTTTTTTTTAAGAATTATTTGCTACAAATTTTGGTAAAAATTTGATGGACTTTTTTTTTTTATTTGCGAGTTTTGCGTCCTTTCAATGCTTCGGGAAGGCAGTTGAAAGCATTCGGCACGCCGATTTTATCCGACAATTTGCAATCAGATTTATCGTAGATTAAATTGAACGGGGTTTCATCATATTATAGTGTATAATCAGGGAAGTCAGAGTCATTTACCACTAGCAATCGATTGCTCCAATTTTCCATTCCGAATTTCCAGATGCTATTTATTTGTATCTGTTCTGTGCATTTGTTTCTCGTGTTGTTTTTAATATCAGGTATTTATTTATCTCACGATCTCTTTTTCGTATGTGCAAATATTTCTTATATTTATTTTTCTCTCGTATTTTTTAAATATTATATTTTATAATAAGTAATTAAATCCTTAAGTTATTTAAAAAGAAGGAGATAGAAAAGAATTTTTTTTTTAAAAAACGATATTACGAATAATAATAATCGTTAATAATTTAATTTAATTTACATTTATCTCGAAAAAAGTATCGAGAAATACCTTTCGCTCTATTCCTCCCTCGGCGTTCACCGATTCTCTCCTCCAAATTTTAAAATTTCCTTTAAAGCACAAAGACGTGGAAAGTGGAAAACTTCATTTCTTCATCGACTTTTTCGACAATCTTCTTTCACATCTCTTCCTTCGCATCCTCGTTGCTCCTTTCCTTCAACGATCTTCGACGTTCGACTGATCGACAAACGGGCCCGTTTCACTCTCCAAACATCCATCCCCATTCAGAGAACAATCAAATCCAATATATTCGAATTAATTAATCCAATTTACAAAATTTCGTCCGACTTTCCTTTCTTCCTCACGCACGATCCTGCGACTCATTAGCCGGGACCTGCCGAATCCGCACTGGATCATCATCCATGACTCTTCCCACCACGATAATTCCCTCCCTTCGTGTCCCACCTTACGGGACACGCGTTGCCCACGGCTTTCCAACTTCGACGTGCATAAACCACGAGGCGAAGCCGCGATCTCTGCCGAAAAACCGGCCGAGCACCGACTATCTATCAGTCTATCGAGGGTTAATCCCTTCTGGCGGGATTTTCGGGTGTCTCTTCTTATTATCCCAGAGGTATCACAGTCTTTTGCAAAATAAAAAAAGAAAAGAATAAATAACAAGAATAAATAAACCACTCTCTCTCTCTATATATATATAAATAAATAAAAGCAAATAAAAAGGAAAAAAGAAAATAATCAACAACAATGGAAACTTCAATGTCCGTTCACTGAACTACGATCAGAAGCTTGATCGAGGAAAGGCTTTGATCGCCGACAATATTATATCACCCGTCCCGATTCTCATTTAACGTTACGTTTTTTAACGATTGATCCTTCCATCGTCGAGAACGAGTTGAAACGGGGGAATGTTGGTGGAAAACGTTACTAAATCACCGTTCAGGATCAGGACTCGGGGGACGACGATCAACGATGCCGCTTGAGGGAGTGTCTCCGTACTCCTCCAGCATCACCTGTTGGTATCGTATCCCGGTCACGGCCTATACAGGGTGGCACGGGCAAAATCTGCTCGGGCTGCTAGACAACGGGGAAACACGCTTGCGCGAACGCAGATCGATGTGTTATATCGCACGCTCTCTTCTCTACGGATCCTTCTATCCTCTCTCGCTTCGTCCCTCTCTCTCTCGTCCGCGTTCGAAATGAGAGACGAAGCGACACGTCCACGCTTATCGTCGATTTGACGAGTGCCATTGTGTCGGTCGCTATCGGACGCTGTTTTGTATCATCTTTTTTTCCCCTCTCCTTTTCCTTTTTTCGGGAGGGAGGTGGCTCGATCAAATTTTTTCCTCTACTTTCGGTCCTTTTCGAGGGGTTAGAGAGATAGGGTTCGAGTGGCTAGAGAGAGACATATATATATATGTATATGTATAACGATGATTTCTTTTTGGAGGAATTTTGATCTTGAGATTTGAGTTTTTTTTTTTTGGTTTTTTGTTTGGATTTTTGTGGGAGTTTGTTTCGGTTTATTGATTCGTGAATGGTTTTTATTTATCGGTTTGAACCGATTATTTTTATCGTGAAAAGTATTTCTTTCTTTTTTTATTTTAAGGTTTGGAATATCTTTTATCTCAACCAACGATTTCGGTTGGTATCTTGTTTAGTATTGAATTTTTTAACATTTTTATTAGTTCAAAATTTGTTGTTTTAAATTGGTTTTGTTTCTTTTTAATTCAAAGTTATATTTTGAGTCGAATGGTGGTTTCAAAGATTTGTTTGAAAAAGTAAACTATTTTCTTTAATATTTTTGTTATTTTAGAATTCTTTATTTTAAGAATTTTTCTTTGATTTTATATTTTTTGCGATTTGTGTTATTATATTTCTTTTGTGAAATGAAAAATTCTTGATATTTTTGTTATCTAGAATCTTCGTATAATTAAAATTTTGAATATGTTCGGTTTGAAATTGAAAATTCTTAATATCTTCATTATTTTTATACGAAACGATATTTTTATTGCATATATTAAAATATATGAAAAAGAAGGATTGAATGTTCGATCGATTTTTCATTATAGATTCTAATATTTTTCTTTGGACCGCACTTTTGCGACGGATGACTTCCCTCGATGAGAAATTGTTGATCAGTTCATTGGCTCGTAAAACATTGATACCAACTACTTTTTGTTCCTTTCTGGGTATATTATTAACTTGATCTTCCTTCCCAGGCATATTATTAACTTATCAGACTTAAGAAAACTTTGTTTTGCGAAAAATATTTTTTAAAAGGTTAAGTGGCAAGAGTTCATCATCGATGTTGCGACATCATCCTACGTTTTTACGAAGACAAAAATATAAATATAAAATTACGCTATTTAAAAAGAATTTTTCAATAAATAAAATCTATTTTATTTCACACTAATAAATTTCGCGACGATTCAATGATGCTTTAAGTTTGTTAATTGAATAAAATTTTTCAAAATGAAATTACTCACGGAATTGATATTGAACTTTTTAATAAAGAAAAATTTTTATCGTAAAATTTGATCGTTTCACACGCAGAATTTAAAGTTGTGATATAAATTTAAAAAAAAGAAAAAAATGTTCAATGATTTATGATTATTTCCAGGGAGAAAAATGAAAAAGATTCTCTTGTCACTGAATCGATTCGTTTTGTAAATAATGTTTATTAGATAATGCGTGCTTACGAGTATTAGGTAACATAATGTATTCTACGGTCCTTCATAGAAGGCGTACAAATCATTGTTCCAGCAATGTCTTCTAGATTAACATAGATAAAATCATCGTCGTTGTCATCGCTATCGCCTTTGTCCTCGTTCGATTCATTAAATTCTATTTCTCCCGCGTGAATCATTATCACGCGAGACGTGATTACCTTTTGTCCACACATAAAATCGAATCTGTTTGTCAAACTTCGAGACCATTTTCATTTATACTTTTGCTTCAATTATTTGAAATTTCCCTCCAAAAGTACGAGATATTTTGACACATTTCATCTACAACTCGAAATGATTATTTTTGACAATAATATTTAATATCGATATTTAGAAACCGGAAATATTTTTATCCTATAATTATATTTTAGAAAAAATTTTTGTAATTGAGAAAGTAAATTAACTCGATTACTGTATTCAATGTTAATAATATTGTTATTAAAAAGAATATCACTTATTATTGATATTTCTACTAAATCAGAAATTCAAAGTAACGCTTTATAATAATAAAAAAAATATATATATATATGTGTAAAAAAATTGTGGTTATCAACAATTACTCGATAAATTAAAAATAAAAATATTAAATCTTATTGGCGCGAAATATCTAATGATCTTCTACATCAAAATCAGCGAGAATAGCGAAAAGTTTTCGCGAAGTTAATAGAACGGAAATATACTTGCGGGGAAAAAAAATATTTTTCTCCATAGTTCCGTATTTGTGTATCTAACTCGGGGTTTAATTTTCATCTGTGCACCATGCTGCACATCAAAGAGTAGAACTCGAGGCGTTTTGACTCACGTTCTAAGAAAAGAAAAGAAGAAGAAGAAGAAAAAAAAAACGATTAAACAAAATCGATTACACATCGTGCAATGATGAATCACTCGTTGTTGAACCGAAATTGCGCGCTTCTCCTCAGAACGGATCCAGATCAAATAAATAATTTCGGATAGGAAACGCGATGGCCTCCGATATTCTAATAAACATCATTCGATTTTAGTGGTCTGTTGTGTGTACGAGTCCACGACGATCGATTCAACGTTCTTCCGCGGGTTCTTCAACATCAAACAAACCGAAGTCCCTAAAATTATAATGGTTTATTACACGATTCTAAGATTCACCCCATTGGGCCTAACTAAAAATTATCGATAAATAACGTATCACTTTTGGATGTTTTCTCTAAAGTCCATCAGAGCCGATAATATAACTCGCGAGAAATTGGCCTGACGATTTTTTTCTTTTTTATTTATTTTTAAAAAATCCTCGATTTATTTTCCCTTCACGTTCGCTCAATCTCTTCCTCGTTTCGCATTCTTCATTCATTCCTCACTTCTATATATATATATATATATTTGTTTTTTTTTATTTATATAATATATATATTTTTTTATATACGTAATAGCAAGTAATCTTAATCTTATGTGTCTGTTTTTATGTTCGTTAACCAATCTCGAGTCGAATGGAGATTAACATATTCGCTGCCACGCATGTATTATTATACGACGCTTTATTTTCTTTTTTTTCTTTTTTTTTTTAATTTCTTACAAACTTTTTACTCGCTTTTATTCATTTTTTTTTCATTTTTTTCATATTTTTTTTATTATAATCAAAGCAAAAGTCGGGACAGAATTTTCCCTCAAACAATGGTAGCGAACATATTAATTCATTTTGCATATTTTTCATCCTTTTTTATGTTGTGTATATGTACGTGTGTATGTATATATGTATGTATGTGTGTATGAGTTTTTAAATTCTTGAATTGATTGTATAGTACGATGTAATGTTTTGTATACATGCTCGTAAATTTACTATGTTCCTTAGGTAGTAGGTATCAATAGTGTCTCTTGCTTGTAGCGTTAATAATTAATTTATTAAAACTTTCTATATCATCTTAATTCTCATAGTCTCTTTAATAATCGCCTATACATTCTTCTCGTCTCTCTCTCTCTCTTTCTCTCTCATTCTCTATCTTCCTTCTCATCTCATACATCTTCTTTACAATCTTTCTTTCTCTCTCTCTCTCTCTCTCTCTCTCTCGCACAATTTCTCTCGTAAATAGCTGCTCTTTTTTCATTTCGTAAATTCTTTTTATTTCATTTATTAATTTAAATTCATCTAAAAAGATTTTTCGCGTGCGTTGTTCGTCGAATAGCTCGAGACAATTCGCATTTTTTTTTTTTTTATTCATTATATTAAAAATATGATCGATCGGAGATGTTAAAAATCCTAATCCGTTGGAAGGAATTCATGTTTTATTAAAGCACGAGGTGTGATTCGAATATGTAACGTATAATTAATCGAATTATTAAAAATAAACGAGATAATAAATAAGAAATTGATTTATTGACGATTTAAACAGGGTAGGTTATCACAAATTGGAAAAAAGATAAAAATATATCCGTAGGGTGAACTTTTTAATATTATTAAACACGTTAATATATGTTTTCTATCTGGTTTAAATTTCTCTCTCTCTCTCTCTCTCCCTCCCTCTCTCTCTCTCTCGATCGCATCGAAGCATTATTAAATCATCTAAAATCTTTAATTATTTCACACGCTTTATCTCGAGCGTTCGACTATTTATCATAGTTTGAAAAGATTAACGGACGAAGTTGCAGCAGTTAAATTCTGTGAACATATTCAAATAACAATTATTAAAAATCTCCAAAACCTCCAAATAATCAATTTTATCGATCCAAGTTCTCTCACTCCTTAAATACAATAAAATTCTTTTTTAAAAACGTTTTACAATCTTTTTTTACAATAAATATTCGATTGTTCAACACGAGGTAAAAATTTTTATTACACCCAACGAGATGGAATAACATATAAATCCCATTTTCACCCAATTGAAACACGGAAAATTCTGTAACTTCGTCTATTCACCCCTTCTAACACATTGGCTTACGAATTTTCCATTTGCCACTCCGAATGATGAGTAAATGTTACACATTCTCTCGAGGAATAAAGTGAAAAATCGTAGCCATAGATAAGACAGAAAACGACCTTCGAGTTTCCTCTCCGATTCCCATCAGTTTTCGAAACTGATCGAACTTCTTCGTTTCCCCTGTTATATACAACTGTGGATTACACCTCTCGATAATATTTCCTATTTACATGCGCGTGTCTCTCGTCTTGCCAAACTTGCCCCTTTGTGCGTTTGGACATGTCGGTTGTAATTGTATATAATATAGTAAGTTACAATATTATTAATCTGAGTTTCTAGGCAGTTGTGTGTTGTATGTTTATATGTACGTTAAGATTTATCTCTAAGGTTCTTCTTTCTCTCTCTCTCTCTCTCTCTCTCTCTCTCTCTCTCTCTCTCTCGAGCACACACACTCTCATACACAGATGCCTCTCTCCCTCATATACGTTCAAACGATATACTTTCGCCCATTACACGAACGATTGATTTTGGCCTCTCGTTTCAATGCTAAATCGGTTCAGAAAAAGAAGGTTCATCTACGCATGCGTGATGAATCGATCGTTTCACTACTCATTAGATTCATAGGAAATGAACAGCATGATTTCAATTCGATATTTGAATCTAATTCGAGAGAAAAAAAAAAAAAAAAAATAAACGCGTATTGATATCGATTCAAAGGAAAGAAAATTGCAATTTGTGATCAAATTTTTAATATCGTAGCTAATATACGTTATCCAAAGTGAAATTAAATTGTTGAGATTGATCATCTTCAATTTTTCTAACTTTCTCGAGAAATATCGAATTGATTCAATTCGTGCTACGTTTTCCTTGATTATTACGATTTACTTTAATCATATTTCTCATTCTTCCATCTCGTATCACCCACACGTATCAGCATGCACCCTCGAAATGATTATCTAGAGTTTCCTCCCCCACGAGTCGATTCGAAATTCATATTTTCGGCATCTCATATAGCTTCGAGACTTATATTTCCGGCGATATTTTTTTTTTTTTTTATCTTTTTTTTCGAATGATTTCGTTTTTTCCCCTCCTTCCTTCTTCATTCGCTATTTTTTTTTTTTCTGTTTATACAAAGAATACACCGTTGCGGCTATACGAAACTAGAACGGTATTATTTTTGTCTACACGTGAATAATTCCATGAGTCGTGTGGTTTGTAACGCTATCGTAAACACAAGAGTGAGTCTTGTTTCCATTTCCATGTCCCGATCAATGGTATTGAGCAATGTACTGACATCGAATCGATCGTTTGAGAGATATATCTTTGTCCTCTTTCTTCTCTCCTTTTTTTTATATATATAAAAAAATTAGAATAATTAAAAAATATCAAAAATTATATTATTTAAGTAAGAATAAATCGATTTTAATCACCTTGATATGTTTTATCAAGATCAACATTATGAGTTATCATATTCATATAACATATAATTGTTGGTCAATTTTAATTTTAGAGGAAATAATAACAATACAAATTTTAATTCATATTTCTAAAATTTAAGTATATCTTTACTACAAATTACTTTTTTATCATTCAAGAAACTCGTTATTAATATTAATATTTAAAATTAATACTTAAAAATAAAATCTATCTTTTAATTCGAATAAATTAAAATAGAATTATATCATAATTAAAATTTTCTCTATTATGAAATTATTATCTGATTTGATATTTGATTGAAATTCAAATCTAATATCAATCAATTAACAATATCCGATAGTTTGAATAATTTCGAAAATATTAATTGCCAATTGTTCTAGCTTCTAGTCGAAATTAATCAAATTACGAAATTGCTAATCTTGTTAATAATTTGTAATATCACGAAACGTATATATATTTCCCAACCAATCGATCCAATCAATATATTAACGTGCTAGACTTACTCTTTACGAATTAGAAATCGTAAATATCGTCCTATTGGTCTTTTACACTACTTAATCTTTTTTCACTACGTGGCGGTTAATCAGTGTTATTGCTGCTAAAAGTTCATTCAACAGGATCCTGCTGCCTCGCTAAAATGTATTATTTTATCGTAGACAATAAATTATGCTCGCCGATCTCTCCATTCTTTGTCAACGTCGAGGAAAACGCAAGCGTACGTATTTTTTTTTTTTCTTCTTTTTTTACTTTTACGAGGAAAAAAAAAGCTTCCACTAACGACCTGTGTACCTCTCGTGTCGATCAAATTAACGAATATTCGTTATCACGTGGATGCAATAAACACATCAAACATTTGATCTAACCCGATATTTCTCCCGATATTGTTTGACTTACTTCACGAGAGATTTAAAAAAAAAAAAAAAAAAAAAAAAAAAAGTTTGACCACCACGAATCTTCGTTAATCCTCTGTCCACGATCCCCTAACAATCCTCTGTCGAAGGTTCGTACAGAATGATGGTGCGAGTCGTCGAAGGCGCCTTGGTTTCTTTTATATATATATATAATATATGTATATAATATATATGTATAGTCGTTAACAATGTTAATTACAGGTACCTAAAAATTTCTCGCACGCGTTCTCCACGTCGGAAAAAAGTAAGAAAAGTCGAAATGTTCGTTACAAGCTAGGACAGTCTACGCTAGTTTTCGGTATCATCATTCTTCTTCTTATTCGCTGCGCGTTTTCCTTCCATTATTCTCTCTCTCTCTCTCTCTTTTTTTTTCCTTTTCAATCTTTTGATCAATCGACCGCTCTCTTTCTCTCTCTCTCTCTTTCTCTCGTCTCGCTATCTATTCCGTGATATCGTTACAAAGTCGATAATGGAAAAATGTCGTTTACATAAAAAGAAAGACGCTTGCGAGAATTGATCTCTTCGTCGAGTAAACCGCTAGGGAAATCGGTGTAATATTTGATGTATGCGAGCACACGACGCAATATTATTTACAATGTCTTCGAGATAATAGTAATTGATCCGATATTTATATCCCACAACTCGTTTCCTTGTGCAATTATTAGATTCTTTGCAATTTGTGTATATATATATATACACGTTCAGATTTTTTTTCACTTCTTTTCTTTTTGTTTTCTCGTTGATTGTTCGCTACACCGTTTCGTAGATCTTGAATGACTTTAGGACAATGTTCGAGAGCGATTGGCAAACCGGATGAAATTTTTCTTTTTCCCTCTTCTGTTCTTTTCAAGTATCCATCCATTCGATCATCTAATTTTCAATTACATCCCGCAAAGAGATTTCCCATTTTCTAGATATGTGGAAGTACGTTTCCTACGTTCCCTCACATTCCCACAGTTCTTTATTTTTACGATTTTACCGACTAAAAATTGTTTATTGCTACGTCTCGACTACTATATCGAAAAGGGAATTTGGCAATTATAGTTTCACAGTGTGTCGTAATGGTTCAGTACAAAGTGGCTTGGCAGTGTTTAATATTGGTGAGCGTAATAAACAGATCTGCCAATTTATCCGGATCCTTGATGCTTTATCTAATTGAGACGATATTCGAATATCCAAATTTGATCGAATGTTTAAAATTATATTGTATACGTTTATTGTTATTATAGTATTATTAATATTTGATAAAAAGTATTGTTTAGAAATTTTTCCAGATAATAATGTGATGAGAAAGAATTTAACAGAGATATTGAATAAGAAAAAGAAATTTATTTTGGATATTCTTGAAAATTATATTTAATTTTTTTATTTAGAAAAAAAATACTTGACAAGAAGACAATTAATACTCTTTCTCAAATATTTTATAAAAAGTTAAATTATAAATTTTTATGATAACATAAAAATGCATTTATAAATAAAAATATATAAATGAAAATAGTTTAGCTTACTTTTTCTATTTTCCTATTTAAAAAAAAAAGGAATTTTTAAAAATCTACAACATCATCATTTTATCATCAAATCTACTATTTTCCAAAAATGTTTTCATATTACTATTGATATTAAAGGATATAATAAGTTTAATTATTGAATTATTGTTGAGTTTTTTCATATATAAAATATCAATTCTATTTGTACATTATTCGATAAAATTAATTGGATATTCGAATATCAAAAATACCCGGATACTCGCAGTCCTAATAAGGTGTTCCTTTTACAAATGAACAAGCAGTGGCGTGAAATAATAGCGTCATGCATGTGTAATAGAAGCCTTGTTATAATAAACGCTATAAGAACAGTATTCAAGGATCTCAGTCGAAGGATTGGAAACATTCAATAAGTGACGAACAAGTCTTTCATTTTAATGGTCTTTGGCAACGAGCTCTATACGACAAAATTCTCTCTGCCATTTGTAAATATAGAAACTCTAAAAAGCTTGAAACAATCGAATATACGCAAATATTAGTTTCTGTGATTCTCTGGTTCGAAAAATTTCTAGTTAAATATTACAAAAGTTTCATCATCTCGTCGATTTTTTTTTTCTAGTTCTTCGCATCTTCCCTTTTTTTTTTCTTCTTCTTATTTTCCATCGTTTAATTCCTTGGTCTTAAGCGCACTTGTTAAATTGATATTACTTTAGAAGCAAGCATTCAAACGATCGTTATATTTTTGTAAGATTGCATTCTAGATATAATTATCTTCGCCAATTTCATTGATCTTAAAATTTTCTTCTACAAGACAAATTTTTAAATCGAGTGTTAAATTTATCAAAAGAAAAAAAAAAATATTTAATAAGAAAATAAGAAAAAATTTTTTGATCACTTGATATTTTAATTATTCCCCTTCAAGGAAATTTAATAATTCATTAAGTTAGAAAATAAAATTCATCGTACGATAAACAATATAACGTAAAATTTATCAATGTATCATTTGATCGTTGAATAGTGATCAACGATAGATCTTTTTCTAGTCGTCATTTGAATGCATACCACTTATATAGTATCCATCGCTTCAGATCTTATATAATTATTCCAAGGTAGAAGTATCGAAAAACATTTATTGAAATTCAGGAGAATATTCCTTCTTTTCCCCTTTTACGAACATAAATGCTTTTTCCAGCAAGCATTCTTGGCCGCCTCGATTGTCCGCATCATTATAAGTTATTCATTCAGGAACGCTTTTTCTTCTTACGAATTAGAATTCGTTCTATGCATTTCTTCAGAACAAGTTCACATTTCCATACAGACGAATGCTTAATTAATAAAAATCTCTGCTTCGATTATCATTTATGTCCCCACAAACTATAACGATAAAATATTTCTTTTATGATATTCAAATAAATTAAAACAGACTCAATTTCTCGATCAAAAAACATTTTCATCAAGAAATATCAAGCTGATTTCTATATGAATGCAATTGATAATAAGGAAAAAATGAAAGTTAAAAAAAAAAAAGATTCTTAATAATTCTGTGAGAACATGGACGGACGTATCCAGCTATTGAAATAGCAGCAAACAAATGGTTAATATATTGTTGCAAATATATGTTACACAGAGGTGAATTGGCTAACAAAGTTCTACAGCTCCTGAAAAATGATCAGAAATGTGAAATCGCATAATTTATGAACGGAATGGGAGCTGAACGAGTCGGCGAGAAAATTGAACTTGCTCTGAAGATGATCGTTCGGCACATGCCCTCGATCTTATCAGTTTTCAAGGATGGATCGTGTACGTTCTTTCTCAATTTTTCATCCTTCATAAGGCGCGATCGAGATCCCAGGAAA
>NW_006263804.1:218134-220554 GCF_000469605.1 Apis dorsata | reverse complement strand
AAAGATGTTATCAGGGGGGGGGGTGAGGCGATCCGATCCAATTCCCTCACGTTTACAGGCTCCTATAGTTCCACGAGACGTGTCGAATCTTCGGCGATCGTACAAAATCGAGGAATCCTGATGCGAGCGTTCTCAAAGAAGATCAAGACGCTCCGTAGACGCAGGCAGAGTTGTCCGGCGGACTGATCTTCTCCTCTGGCAACACTGCCGCTCTGTGCCATTCGTCTCGTACCTGAAATTTATTTTTAATAAGTTGATACGAATAGTAACATGGCTAAGAAATAGTGATTTTATTTATTTTAATACATTTCGTACGAAATAATTTTTCTTGGGCTGGTAGAATTATAATTTGCCTTTCTTTTGAATAATTGGAACGAATGGAACGGTGTTGGTGATTCCAAATTTTTTAATATTGGCTGGGAATTTTAGAAAAAAAGAAAATATAAATATCTGGTTTTTTGTATGCTACACGATAAACAAATTATTTGATTTATATGGATAAGTATAATCATTTATTAACATATAATTAGATCAGAATTCCATTTGTCTTCAAAGATAGCTAGAAAAATATTGATTTTAAATGAATAGAAAATTTCTACTTGGAGAACAGTTATAAAGTTTCGTACCTATTTGACCAATGTTCCATTGGAAGTACTTTTCTCCATCGTGTTCGAATCCCCACTCTACTTAAAACTTACTACTCCTTTTTCTTGCGAAATATACAAAGATTCTCCTCTTACTAAAATGAACGTACTAAACCGACTTACAAAAAAATTTCCAATTTATTACCCATTCACCTCCTTAAATTCAATCAGTTTAAAGAAAGAAAGAAAAAAAACAATATTCAACCCACCTGCTCGACCTTGGCGAACACCCTCAGCAAATTGAGGCCAGCCAACTTCTTGATATCGTCCTCGGTCCACGTCGGGTCCTCGAGCAGTGTTGCCAACAACTGAGGATACCTCGAAACGTCCTCCAACCCGGTAGGAGTGCTGGAAAAGCGCGCATCGATAATCCACCAATTCCAATCCACTTTCGATTTCCAACGATTCTCGTGCCGTTCAGAGAACAGAAAGAGAGAGAGTTTCCACGACAATAAAACTAAATTCGTCCCTGGGTATCAATGGGAGCAATATTATAATTTTATACAAATGTCGCCATTGTACACCGTGTGTACCTGAACGTGGAACACGGCATCCATTAGATTGTAATTGCTTCGTCGAGGTGTCGAGCATCGATAATGATTATTCTCTGAACAGCGCGTTGCGATACTCGAAAAGATAATTACAAATTTATCCCGTCGAAGCCAGCTCCTATTCCAACGTGATCGATCCCCGCCACCTTTCGAATGTGATTGATGTGCGCTGAAACAGCATGGATAACACGCGCCCTAATATTAACCTCTGACGTGACGAATTTAAAATGTTGATTTTATTATTTTGTAACACGCGCTTTAATGCATTCGCCCTGAATAAAACCGCCCGTAATTTGACTCGCGTTTAAATCGCGTTCAAATTAATTTTGAACATCGAAGAAACGAATCGATCAGCGCGAATGCGAAATGTGTTTTTTTTTATATATCCAAAAGTTAATGACGCTGGATTTATATATATGTGTGTTATTTTATTCGGCATTTCGATATAGGAAAAGAGAGATATAAATTATCAAGTTTAATGGAAAATATGGGTATGTTAAAATCGTTGAATATAGGTATAGGTGGCTAATTTATATCGCGTTGAGGGGATGAGTGGAAATTTTTGCAGAATTGAAATAAATTCGATGTAATGTAAAAATTTAGAAAATTGTGAAATATTTATATTTGTATTTGATTTTTATTTATCGTGGATTTTATTCGATTGTCAAACTTGTCATCTATTTTCTTTTTTTTTTTTTTTTAATTATTTTAATAAGAGAGAATTTTAAATTTTAGCCACGAAAAATAGTTTTTAATGAATTAATTATATGTGTCTCTTAAATAAATTATAATTTTAGATACATTATAATTTTATTGTATATATGTACATATGAATATATTCAAAGATAGTTGGTTATATCGTCGTATGCATATAATGAGTAAAAATGAAATTACTTAAACGAATTTTTATTCTAACTTGAAATTAATTCTAATTAACTTTTAATTATCTCGGTAGTTTTGTGTAATGAGATTTTAAATTGAAATTCTTTTTTCAATAGAATTCCAAGTCAATTCCTTTATTTAGATAATAGAATTTTAAAAGTTTATCGGTCAATTTTAACTTTTCACAACTTTATACTTCTGATTTTAAACTTTTAAATCTCAGTGTAATTTTTAATACAATTATACTAGTTTAGCATACGTTAATTTCCTCACTTTTTAATCAGAATAACGATACTACTAAATTTAATAGATTATTATTGATAAATATTTGATTCAATAGAAA
>NW_006263804.1:208965-217960 GCF_000469605.1 Apis dorsata | reverse complement strand
AAAAAAAAAAAATGAAAAATTTCAAAACTAATAATCGTTTCCAGGAACGATCATAGCTTTTTTAGTAAGATAGAAATAACATATCGATGTTTTACGTACCAATAACGTCCTTTATAGTGGCTGTACTGTTGCACGTTATGAAGTATGTATAAAACGGAACCATTGCCACACCGCCATTTTTAGCCTGTGAACAGATGCATTAACCTCAGACATGCCAAGATTGTACCGGCCCTGAATATTATTCGCGCGAAGAAAAGCGATTGTAAAATTGTGTCGAGTAGAATAAAGCGGGTATTTCATTTCCTGTATAGAAGGAAATGTATAGAAGCATTGAATTTGCGGTTCTATTGTGCCCTCAAAAAATTCTTCTCGTTTCTCTGCGTTACATAGGCTACTTCGAAATTATACAGATAAAAAATTTAATTAACTACTGAAGTTTAATAAAAGAAATCGATGAAAAGATTTCCCTTTTCGTAATAAATATTTCTCTTTCTCTTGTAATATAGTAGTAATTATAGAAGTTTTTTTGTGAAAAATCATATTGTTCGAAATTATATTCACTTTTTTCCTTTTTTGAAGTATTGTGAAGTGAATGTTTAATATTCAAGTGTCGATAGTTTGATAGAGTGATGAATCAGTGCACATCTATATTTTTTATCGCTTAAGATAAATAAGACAAGTCTTGGAGAATATTATCAAATTTTTACCGATAATCTTCCACTTGAAAACTTTTTGATTATCAATTTAATTATGCATTTTAAGATTATTTTTTTCTTGAATAAATTTATATCATCTTAATATATTATATGATTTCTATTTCACGTTAAATCAATAGAGAAAAGAGAAGAATAATAACGAATATTATTTTACATTTACCAATGTAAATACAATTTTTACGTTAAAATATTTACTCGTGCATTCGTAATGTAAAAGCATCCCCTTTTCTAATTATTTACCGCCTTTTAAATTTTTTAACACGCTTCGTTTTATTTAATATCATCGTTTTGAGAAATTGTCATTACGTTCGTGAACATAATACCTCCGGATAATTTGAATATCAGATTTACGCGGGAAATTTATATTCTGTTGGAAAAGATTTCACGGAAACTAATGATTTATGATTTCCCTCTACTTTCATATTAAAATGTTTCCGAGAAATGATTTGTACAGAAAATACCGGTCGAAAAAATAAATGTTAGAGGAAGACTTTTACACGCTTCAAGGAACACAAGTTATTTTTTTTACATTCAGGATCGTACGTCATAATTATTTCTGAACGTGAATTTAAATAAATCGTTAGTCCTTAATTATAATCGTTAAATTATGCTTCCCAAAATGATGCAGCAAGAGCTTATCTTTTCTATTCTAATGTCTTCGCTATTCAAAAAAAAGGATATCTCTATGAAATACGGCTGCATATTTTACACCGAGATCATAAAGTAGAAGGAAACTATAGAGCTGATTTCGAGCTTAGATATGACGAGGATGAAAATCACGATAGATTTCACAGAAAAATTCGTGATTTTTGTAATTTTCCATGTTGGAAAATTTTTCCAAACTTGGATATAATGAAAAACCATCGATGGCTTCTCGAAGAATTTACGATATTCTTATCAAACTTAGGTTGATTTCGAATTTAAAAAGTACAACCTCTGATTCAATTTTTATTCGTATTGTGCGTGTCTCTTAAATAAAATATCACGCACCATGATTCAATCGAGAAATATTCAAACCCATAAATTTAAAAAAAATTTCAAATTTAAACAAACAAACAGTGATTAAAAAGTATTTGTCTACAAGTATTTTTACATTTACACAACAACGGCAGATTTTTCCACTTTAATTCGTGCATTTTACTCGTCCATTCCACATTGTTCAAGCGATATTAAAAAAGTTACCATTCGAGACAGCATACTTTCTCAAATCGCATGCGCGACTGGAAAATGTACATTGAAATTCGATGAGGTTGTTCAAATCTGAGGCGTATTTGTTGCTTCCCATATTGATTTTGTCCAGGTTGCTTTTTCGAAAGACAAGCAAGAAACGAGAACGATTCTGCCATCAGAATCATCTGTCTCCACTTATTTTTATATTTGTCTCTTTTACGAGGTTAGCAAAGTTCCTCCTCTCCTTCCTTTGTCATGATTTGCCGCCATTGCAAGCATATTTTTGTTTTATGAAAATTATATTATCATCCAGTATTTAAAAACGTAGTTTTTAATTTCTCAACTCTCTTTTGATCATAATATTAATATTAATTTTATACAACGATGGAATTTATGGAATTTTGAATATTTAAAATTGGAAATCAATAGCAATGTTCGAAGATTCTTAAGTAAAGAATTTAATTCTTTTGCCAACTTGTTAAACAATGAAATCTTTGAATTTGAATTGTAAATCATAAGTTAGAGATTTCTAAACTTTGAAAGTATGAGAATTAAATAATATCATTTTCACGCTGCTATCAAAAAGTAAATGATCTAACACTCGATATTCTCTGAGAAGGAGTGACAGATTTTCAAGTCACGTAAAATGTCATTCTTTTAAAAGACGTGGACTTATTCCCAGGCTCTGGCTCTGAACTACAAATATGCTTTCTTGGACAGATCTTGAAATGTTCGCCAATAAAATTCCAAGGAATCGTAAAGTTACCCCGGAGAAATGCAATTCCGCTTCTACGGGGGACGGTATATACTGCGTTAAAATTTTAATATCGCCAACTGCTGTAAATCATATTTCCCTCTCACCAGGATTTTCCAACGATTGATTCGGAATCCCATGAAACATTTAATATCCACGACGTGTCCGGACACCGTTTGAAAAATCTATCCGGTTTTTCGATGGAAAAATTTTTTAAACGACGCGTGGAAAACGCGACACGATGGAGATGTTTCTTGCATTACAATATCGTAAAGGATTAAAGAATTCTCTTTGTTCGAGTTTTAACGATCGTTAGAAATTGATTTAATATTCGTCTCATCTATTTCCAGTTATCTTCCACTATTCAATTTTAAGTCTATGGAAATATCAATGTTTAGATGAGAAGTTACGATTTGTAAGAATGGTTTAATTGCAAGATTGAACAATTCTTGAAAATTCTCTCATCAATATAAATTTATAATTGTCGATAATTTATATTGAGAACACTTTGTTATATATATTTCTTTTTATATTAATGCGACTGACGACGAATCAATCTTTCGGGTTTAAACGTCCTAGAACGAATATTTTGTATGAACAAATCTAATAATATCAGAATAATCAGAATTTATGTATGTATCAGATTTGCGTTATTCGCGTATATTAAGATTAGTATCTATCGTGATAAATTATACAAAGGCATCGAACAGAATTCCCAATTAATTTGCATAATGGAGAGTTCTACGGTACAATACATCCTAATTAGAACGAAAGAGCAATATGGTAGAATCGGTGAGAAAGGAATAGGGAAAACTAATTTCGTCCATTTATTTACATCGACCTCTATATTTCCTCTTCGACTTTATTTCGATATTCTCCATCGTTCGACGATGTCGGATTATTAAATTAATGAGAAATATAATAATAATAAAAAAAAAGATTAATGTAATTTGTTAAAAAAAAATAGAATATATAAAGAATAATAGAGTGGGTATAAAAATTATTCCCAACAATAAATAATTTTAACAAAAGCGTTGTAAAAATCTCGTTTATCTCGATAAAATTTCAATAAATAATAATCTCGAAAAATTAGAAATTGCGATAAACCGTTAAAATGTTAATAAATATAAAACAAAAATGGGAAAATTTTGCAATCATCTTTCGATTTTTGTAAAATGTGTGTAAAAAAAAAATGACAAAAATTTGTTTAAAATATCTCGGGGATGTAAAATGCACGCACCATTTATAATTACGAAATACTAGCTTACCCTGGAACAAACAAAATTAACGAACGTAGTGATTTAATTATCAAAAACTTTTGAAAATAAAATAAAATTTAAACGTCAGAGAATCCATTCCCCGCTTTCTAAATTTACCTTAGACTTACGTTACCTTAGATTGCAGTCTAATTATAATCGAATTATCGAATTACTAGGATTCATTGCACTTCCTTTTCGATTATTTATCCGCATTGGATTCGCGATAAAAATCTGAAGAAGGAACCGAGATAAAGCAAGGGATCGAGGATCTTTATCGGTTAGCTCGGAAAATGGCCGGAGCCTTTGGGGTGTATCCAGTTTTATCGGATTTCTTTTTTATCTTCGCCCTCCATCGAAAATTACTGAATGTGCCAATCGAGAAGAGACAATGGCCCGCTGTTTCTAGTCGATACCTGACCCGACTTAAACTATGAGGTAGCCAACGTTAATTGGGACAGCAGTGTGGCACGGCTAATAACATGTTACCAGACAGCCCATCGTTCGCCCTCTGATTGGTGTAACTCATCCCCTTGTTGCTTCATCATGATCGAGCTTGGTATTGATTGCAACGGCGAGACAAATAAGAAACACCTTGATTCGATCTCATTTAATAAAGAAACAAAAATCCGTTGGGATTTTAATCAAGGCGATCGAATCATTCAGATATTTCTCGTTATTTGCTTTATTTCGATTAGAAATATTTTAATATTTATAATTATCGTTTCTATGTGTTATACGTTTTTATATACATTCGTCGTATAAAAAATAATTATTGGGATTTTAATAATCAAGTTATATATTTATACTCGATAAGAATATAAAATTTATATCAGAAATCAGGTTATCCTTTCAATTTTTTGTTCTTTGACTATGATATATTTATATTTGAGATAAATTTTGATTGAAATAAATCGAAAATTTACAAATTATAATATTCACGAAATTAATAACAATATCGAATAGAATATAGACAAAGAAAACGTTTGAAATTGTTGAAGATTTTTACAATTTTTCAATATGTTCTAAAACTGATATTTATTAATTTTGATCTTCAATAATTTTGCAAATGTTGAAAAGAAAATCAACGAAGCACGACGACTCGAAACCAGAGCTTCTGGGATATAATTTATCTTTGTTATGCGGATCTTAGCATACGATTATTGGATTCATAAGTGATTTCGAATTAACGGCGAAACATTGGGTAAACTAAGTGATCAAGTCCGGCAAAGCTCGATTAAAATTTAATCCTATCCGTGCCCTGCGCTTGCCAATCACTGACGCTGAAATGACAATTACCTTGCATCGATGCTTCGCTCTAATCTGTGGGATTAAATTTGAGACGAGGACAATGCCTTAAATACCATTTAACCACACGTTCGTGAACTTAGCCCGAACGATTATTAATTTCCATTCTATGGGAGGCTAGTAATTAACAATGGCCTCAAATGCGCAAGTAGGTCTCCAACAATTCGTAACTTCGAAATCATTATTCCATCTCCAATAATTTAAGGAGATGCCACATCAGAATTTTGCTAGCCTCGATTATACTTTTTGAAATCTAATGTCGATTAAGCAGAGTAAACGATTCCATTTCCTCATAAATATTCCTAAATTTTCCTTAAAAATTCTGTTTCTTTAAAAAACTGCCTAATCTTTTCGAGATAAATTGTTTAAATCACAAAAAGGTAGATAACTGTTTCTCCAATTTTGTATACTTCTTACTTATTTGTTCGTTTAATATTTCAATAACTGGCTTCCAAAAATTCTAATCCACTGACCTTACACCTTGGATTTCTTGGCACAGGTAGAAACCGGAAGAAAGGTTCGATAATGATAGATAAATATTCGACCAATTGTTTCGCCCAATGAGGGAGCTTACGGTATTTTTACCCTTTTAAAAACCCTTTTATACGTTCTCATTGACCGACCACAGCCATAAATCAACCGCCTATATCCTCTTTGCAACCCGACAATTTAATCCAACAACAGGATATCCTCTGCAG
Source organism: Apis dorsata (assembly GCF_000469605.1). NCBI lineage: Eukaryota > Metazoa > Arthropoda > Insecta > Hymenoptera > Apidae > Apis > Apis dorsata. The sequence continues at coordinate 212,058 of NW_006263804.1, read as the reverse complement.
AACTATTTTTTCGCGGCCTCATTGACCCACCTCGTATATTATTTTATACGAGTGCAACTTTTTCCCTCCAACCTCGAAATTCCGTTGCTCCCTCGAATGTACATCCTCCTGGTCGTTTCGAACTCGTTTCGAATTTTCCTCGTTTTTTTTTCACCCACCCCCTCTCTCTCCCTCTCGATTTCGTTTGTCCACGAATCCAACACGTCCTTCTCTCCACGTTTCATCCTCGCACTGATCGATGTATCAAATGAATGAATTTTTATTTTTTTTTTCCAAGAAACAGGATTGGAAGGGTAACGCGTTTTTCATCAAATCGAAAATTTGGACCGAATCTTTTCGAAAACTTTTCGTACGTTTGCTCATCTACGATCAAATAATCGTCTTCTATGTTGATCAAAATGTAGCAAATTGATCGAGAAGGATGATAATATTCGTACACATGTTTGTATAGTAAAATGAAATGATGAATGAATCAATGTTTGGTTAATTAATACGTTATTATTTATTATTATTTTATTTTATGTTGGAGTTATTCGAAGTTACAAGAAGGAAGAGACCTTATTTTGTATCACAGCATTCCTTTGATCGCAATTGAATTTTATGAATTTTGTATTTTAATTAATGAAGAGGGTATATAAAATACGTCACAATTAATTTCTTATAATAATTGAAAAACATAAGAGATAAATTTTGATGATAAATTAATCGATCGAAAAGACTTTTTTTATTTATATATTTTAGAAATTATCTTTCATTGAATGATGAAATCCACATCAAATATCGTAGTCGTATCAAACTTGATCGATCGATCCATAATTATGGAACATTCTATCTACGATTCTACGTTTAAACGTATATAATATCGTTCTATGCATCGTTCGTGTGCATCGTACGTGGAATATTGAAAAAAATTCACTTCATTGATCGTATTAAATCTGCGTCCGTGTTTCGAATCCACTTTATACAAAATTTTTACTCGACATTAAACGCAAACGAACTTTTGGTATATTGTCGAAAAGGGATTAAACTCGACTCGCTGTTCCACTAACTTTGAATGTAGCAGTCGGAAAACTGCAACTAAAACGTTAAAATTTATCGACCGACCCAAAAAGCAACGTCGGTAGGTTGTGGGTTAAGCATGGATTACATCATAAATGCTCACTAACAATTTTATCTGCTACGGTATTTACGCTCAAAGTAAATTATTTTCTCCCGGTTTTTTTTTGTCCGTGAAGATTATCATTTTGGGCGGAAATTGCATACGAAATTTTTAACAATTATTAACAGCCTGGAAAATAATACGTGAAAAGTTAAGGGTATCGGTTTACTCTTTGGAAAAAGATTAGTTAATACCACTTAATTTTTGAAAGTTACATACCTACGATATTATAAAACAAATTTAATCTTCTAAAATAAATGGTCAAATCCTTTGTGGAAAATTTCAAACATTTTTCTTTTCAATTTATGGTTGCTTTAACGAAGAGAAAATATTTTTATATCTATATTATGTGATAAAAGGACTAACTATAGAATTACTTTTCCTAGAAAGAATTTTTTTGATTAGTAGTGTGATAAATTTTTAACCTAAAAAATATTCCAAATAATAAAATTATAATTTTTCTTCTTAATTTCTATAGAAATCTTGATCTCAAATTTTTTTATGTACAATCCTCGTGATGAGAAAAATTTTCAGATTTGTATAAAATATTTTCAATCAGGAGTATATGTCAGTGGATATTTTATCCAATTTCGTGCGGAATAAATTCATTGATTTTAGTAAAGTATCTACTTTGCTTCTTCAGCAAGATGCAGAGAAACTCGTAACCATAAAGTCAGAACTTTTACGTTCTTTGCCATCCTATCCGGTTGATAACGTGCACAGAAGAAATGTGTTTGTACACAAACACATAAAACACACAAAAATAATGTATGGAGCACTTGTGCAAATTATTAAGTTTTCTCACTTCTTTTTCAAGAAATTTTTTTAATCTCTTGCAAAAGTTATTAATCTTCTCGTACTTTTTTTTCAAATCTGCCAATGTAATGACTTTCGATTACTGAATAAAGATCAATTAAAATTTTCAACATTTTTCCCCTCAATAGATTTGACAATATAAAATAATAAAGTTTTAGAAGAATTGAAAATACTTCAAATATTCATTCATAATTTAATATCTTTTAGAAATAAAAGATATAATAAACAAAATCAGTATGCCATTTACATAATTAATTAATAAATGGAAAAATAAGAAAAATGAAAAGTGAGAAAACTTTCTGTCCAACTCCTTTCCTTTCCTTCATCTTTAAACACATTTTTTCCAGAGAGGGTTAAGCCTGTTTCCTTCCTGTATGCAACACACGTGGCACTCGTTGCATCAACTCGTGCCACGCGTCGAGTGCACCCCTTGACAGATGCACCCCTCCAGATGAACTCGCGAACAGTCGATTTTTCTTTTTTCATTTTAATTTTTAATTCTCGTTTCCTTCCTTTGATTTTACGACACGTCCGATTTTTCCATTTTTTTTCCTTTCCTTTCCTTTCCTTTCTTTTCTTTTCTTTCTCGTTTCATCCACGCTCATTTCCGCAACCGGATACTGTACTGAATTATGTAAGTTTTTGCAACGACCACGTTCCTTTTTTGTTCTCTTATATTACGTGAGCTTGTTCGTTTGCTAATTGCACCAGTGTTTCTCCTTCCGTTTAATGTTACCGTAGTAAGAGCATTAGGGGGCGCGGTAAGCGAATTTGTCAAGTCGCTGGATTGTTCGTTTGCGAAGAAATTTGAGAAAAATTTTAAAGTATTTTTCCAGTAAATCCTTCGAATTATTTAATTTTTAAAAGTTTTTCAATTTACCATAGATTTATTCTGAATAACAAGTGTATACTGCGTGCATTACGAGTGATTCCAAATTTTTTCGATCATATATTTTCCAGATCTATCACAATCTATAAACACGGATAAAAACTAAAAGTTTTTGTGAAAATTGATTAACTAGAAATAGATTCACCTTTTATTGAGATTAAAGTGTGAAAAAAGATTGTGTAATTTCTCTTTTAGAAGCGATTATCCTGGAAATATCCAACTTTTCTGA
>NW_006263804.1:203821-208517 GCF_000469605.1 Apis dorsata | reverse complement strand
AAATTTAAACATAGTGTTTCGTGTCAAGATAAAACTAGAAAAACAAAATGTTATGTTGTAATAGAAAAATTTCCATTGGATTGTTATTACTTTTATTCCATTTCGCATCATTTCCTTCATCCGTTCCAAATTTAGAAAAAAAAAAAAAATATAATAAAAGGACCGAATGAAGGCAGGAAAAAGAACGAATAAAGGCGCTGAGCGAATTAAAAATAATATTGAATATAGAATCCATATGTTTAAAAAAATTAAAAGTAAATTTAAACATAGTGTTTCGTGTCAAGATAAAACTAGAAAAACAAAATGTTATGTTGTAATAAAAAAATTTCTATTGGATTGTTATTACTTTTATTCCATTTCGCATCATTTCCTTCATCCGTTCCAAGTTTGAAAAAAGGAGGGAAAAAAAAAAAAAATAATAAAAGGATGGAAGGCAGGAAAAAGACATTTGTACGATGTCCAATTCGTGGAGGATGGAATCGCATAATAATGCTCTGATCTGATCGAGTATCGAAATTGGCTTAACCTTGCGCTATACCCTCCACCATCCCATTTCCATACACCCTTAACTATCCCGCATGGACGTGGTCGCACATCTAAACTCACCAGATTTCTAAGCACGTCGTCTGGCACATTTCTGGTGGAATTGCAGAGTGCCCTGGCAGCACTGTGAGAGAAAATCACCGGCGCTCTCGTCGTTTGCAGGGCTGCCCTCATAGTCCTTGTCGAGACATGAGAGAGATCCACTAGCATTCCCAGTCTGTTTAGCTCCCTGACAACTGCCTGGAAAATAATAAAAAATAATATGCCATATTTCCTCCCTCCTCTCCAATCCATTTTAAACTTCGACCCTTCCTTCCTAAACGAGAAATAGAGATCTCACCTGCAACGTTGTAAAATATTTAATCTCTTCTTATCTTTAAAAAATTAACCCCACTGTTTCGTCGACACCTTTTTCTTTTCTTCAAATTATAAATACCTCTTGAATTATAAATATTAGATTAAAAAAGAAACGAACAAATTATTCCTGATTCTTCGTATTATTAATAAAAAAAAAAAAGAATAAAGAGGTCTTTAAATATCGAGTTTAGATTGTTAGGGGTGGAATCGACAGGGGGTTTTAATACGCGAATTCGATCGAATCGCGCGTAATTCCGCGAACACGGTTAGAATGCAAATTTTCGGGCCGTCCACAGCCGGCAAAGAGATTACGTGATTTTACAGTTTGCATTACCTTTAGCCGCGGCAACTTTATTCGAGGTACGACTCGAATTTCGCTTCGGCGCCAGCCACGTGTCCCTGTTTTGCATTCGCCTCTGCCACCGGCATTATAGAAATTAACTGACATAACGAATTGGCCTGTGCATTCTCCCGTGATGCGTGTACGCGTATATACACGCGGCTCTTTAATTAACAGAACGAAACTCGCGGAGCGCAACATTGACCGTAATCTGCTGCGTTGCTACCAATTCTTTTTCCTTTTTTTCTTTTTTTTTTTTTTAATCCAGCATCCCCTCAACCATTTTCTTCGCGTCTTTTTTTTCTGGTTTATACCATATCTCGGTATAAACCGAGACTTAACCGAGCCTCTGAATCGTGGACAACTCGTGAAAACGGAAATATACGTGATTCGCCGTTTCGTCGACAAATGCGCGGTTTTTCGCGTTTTTTGCGAGAAGGAAAGATCGTTCGAGGAAGTTGGCGACGATTAAAGGGACAGTGTTGTTGGATTAATTGTGGAAGAAAATTGCAATTTTATTTTTTTTATTAATATTAAAAATTGCGACACGCTACGAAAATTATTCTAAATATTAATTTATAAAACGAGGTGAAAAGGGTTTAGAAGGTAATAAGATTGGAATTATTTAAGAACTGGTATATATGGAAATTTTTAGAAATGGAAATTGGATTAGGAAAGTTTCATGGAAATTGACTTTGCGATTAAATGAACGTATTAGTTTAGGGGTTGATTCGTTTGGAAAGGGAGTGGTTCTTCTTTAACGAGATATTTGGCTACAGTTTGCAGTTTGGGTTTAGATAACGTTGATTTTGCGAATTATTTCAGTTCGAAGAGATTTATAAAGACAAAATTCCATTTTATAATCTCGAATAATCAAATAATATACAAAATATTTCAAAATCGGGACAAAATCGGATTCTCGAGACGTCTCAAAAAATTTTTCCTTCTCCCCCCTCCTAATACCGAATTACTATACAAATAACATCGATCAATCTGGCACAATTACTCGGGAGGCAATTACACCGAGACGTTGAAAACTCTTACACACACACATATACACACGTGTGTATATGTAGAGACACCGTTAATTCGCCGCGATTCCACAGGGCGTTGATTAAGAAAGATGATCGGGGGACTTGACACGAGGAGAAGGATGGGTCTCGAGGCATTACGCGGCCTCGAAGAATGATCACGGTTGAAGGGTGAGGAATAGAAGAAATCAGAGAGAGCGAGGGAGAGGGAGGGAGAGGGTGACGGTGAAGGGTGAAAAATAGCGGCGAGGACGGAGAAAACGTCGGTATTTCGACCGATGAACATTTGTCGATGGCGTAAGCAAGCCGCCTCTTCTATCGCGAGGAAAATAGAAGGAAAAAGCCTGGGCTGCTGCATAGACCGGAGGGCGTCGATACGGGAGAAAGGAAAGGAAGGGGCGCACAATGGGTGCTGCCTTTTTTCCTCTCTCTCTCTTTTTTCTTTTTTCTTCTTTTTTTTTTTCCTTTTTTTGTAAGAGCACCCCTGCCTTAATAAGAAGCCAGTGATGTTCGTTTTTCCCCCGGCACGCGCGATTTTGCAGAGACAACGGGGACGAGGTGTTTCCATCGATTTACCACCGCTTTTCCACACACACTCCCCTCCCAACGAATATGTATTTAAAACGGTACGTACGTACAGGAGTTGATTGACGCGACAAATAAACGAGATTTTTGTTATAACCCGTTGGAATAATTCAATTATTCGCAGAAGAAGAATCTTGCGTATGTTTTTTTTTTTATTTATATTTGTAAAATATACATTTACTATAATTTCTTTCCCTACGTTTCACCGTAACGTTTCACGTTTTATTTCGATATTAAAAAAATTTTACGAAAAAAAAATATTATTTTTATACAATTGCCGTTCCATATCTAATCTCTCAGAAATTAGTAATATAATAACGCATCTCCAACGCGTTTATCGCGAAAAATTGCGTTCCATTTCGAGAACTACGTCCTCTCGGAACATCCTCCATAAAGAGACACGTGTGCTTGATCGGCAACAGGAAAAATACCAGCATAGGCGATACGAGTGTTGGGTAATCGAAGAACGAGATAGAAAACAGGAGAGGGGGAAAAAATATTGTAGATATCGCGTACGAGTGCACATCGAAATCGTTTCTCCAAATATGTATTTGGTCCACCGTGTATGTAGAAGATATAGCTTCGAATTTAAATGAGAAAAATGCATCGGGGCGCGAAACTCTGTGCGGGGACAAATAAATAGGCGGAGATCGTAGGATTTTCAGCATGCCGATTTCCTTTATTTTTCGGTTCCGGATCATTTTTCAAACCAAACCGTGGAAGTATTCGTTTTCAGTATTCTTTTTTCCCCTTTGCTTCCACGCGGAATCGACAAATTGCGGATACTGGCCGATACCGCGTTCAACGAGGTTCCCTGCCTCGCTTCTTTCCACTCAAGTTTTTCTTTCCAGCTTGTTCCTCGATGTATTTCTTTTGTATACGAAGGTTTGAAAAATAAAAAGTGACGGCTCGCGACATTTGATCGAGTAAATAGAAGAGTGATAAAGCAGCGGCTCGTGAATAATAAACTTATTGAATAATAAAAATTCGAAGGTAAATTTTCCCCAAGCGAGATATATTTTTGTATCTGCTTGGAGAGAAACTTGTGCTTTTGATAATAATTTGTACGATATTTTTCTCACGTTACATTTTTCAACACGTCCTTTTATTATTATTAAAATTAATTATAAACTTTTGATACTCTCTCTTCGACACGCGTATACGAGAATCGAATTTTTCTTTTTTAAATTTTCATATCATATAAAGATTCGATTCCACTGTGGAAACGAAATAATAGATTACATCTCAACGATTTATTCGACCAAGGTGTTACCAACGTTTACGTAACGCGTCTGCACTATTGAGAACCGGTCGAATTCAATATCACAGAGACAAAACGCGATATTGGGTTAGTAGTGGAAGAAGAAGGGAAAATCCTTTCGGTGGTGGAACTCGGTTACATCACGAAAATTATTTTTCAACCCCCGTGTATACCCCTGTAACGCGGGGTTTCGTGTGCACGGAGAAGGGAAAGGGGAAGAGAAAGGGGAGAAACAAGACAAACGGAATAGCTTTGGAATCCTCAGATTAGTGGAATTTTGTAGTAAATCGTCTGGCAGGGTTGGTGTGCCTGCACAATAACGATTTTGTACCGACGTTGTTTCGATATAGTCGGACCTGGAGGGAGGGGAGGGGGAGAGGGAGGTGCGCGCTCGAACAATCGAGCCGTGTCTGGCGATGTGGCTTTCGTGTGTTTGCGCGCGCGAATACACAATTGGAAATTGTGGTGGTCGGGGCGCGATGGTGGTGGTTGTGTATGTGCATGTAAATGAGAGGAGGAGGAGGAGGAGGAGGAGCGAGGGATGGGTGGTCGAGGAGGAAAAGAAAGGAGAGGAAGGAC
>NW_006263804.1:199940-203583 GCF_000469605.1 Apis dorsata | reverse complement strand
GTATCCGGAAGAAGGGGGAAGATTAGGGGTGGAGGGGGTGGGAGTAGCGGTAGGTGAAAGGGTGGTGGGGGAAGATAGCAGAGATGGCTTATTTGATTTACGTTCTCGTTTGCCTCCCTTGCGTTTTCCAACTCTTTTCTTCCTTTTTCTTCCTTCGTCTCTTCCTCTTTCTCTTTAACAATTTTCCTTTTTTTTTCTTCATGGAAACTACGAAGAGAGAGAGAGAGAAAGAGGGGTGAAAATTTTGCAGGATCGATGGAAAAAATTGAGTCCCAGATTTGTGTGTCGGAGATCTGAAATCGAATTCATTCGATATTCATATACGGATGCTACATGTCGAAATATGTAAAATATATGCGAGCAATATAGTTACAGGGGAATGCGTATGTCGTATATTCACTTTATCGTTTTTTTTTTTTTATTAAGATGTGATCTAAGTTGAAATATTAAAGTACCTTCGTGTTCTTCCACAACGTTGTTTTCATTTTCACATATTGCGTCGCGATAATTTATTAATTTATAATTATAGTTGCACAAAATTAATTAATTTAACTTAAACGATACAACGTTCTTGCGCAGAGAGCAAAGAGCGACGCGTCCGTTCCGCTCCGTGTCTGGAAAACGACTCCGTTAAATCGATATTTATGTATACGTACATGTATATAATTTGTGGATATCAATCGATGTTGTCATTTCCTGCGTGCCGCGATTCATTCCACACTGTGGCCGTTATGCAAATTAATTTTCTATCTTGATCTTGACAAAGAAATGTTTATTAAAATATATAATATAAAAATTCGTTGAAATAAATTTTTTTTATAGAAGATCTTTGAATATACAATTTAAAATACAATTTAATAAATTCTTTAATTTTTCTACGCAATGAATCTAATAAAAAGAATGCACGTTTTCTCTTTTTAACATAAATGTATGCATTCTGCAAACTTTTTTGAATTTTTTAATAACAAAACAAGAATAAGTTCCCCTCAAAAGTTCCATTACTTTATCTATTTCCATTTCTTTCTTATATATTTCTTTTCTGATTTTTCTTTCTCTCTTTCTCTCTCTCTCTCTCTCTCTCTGGTTCCATTTCTTTCCCTTTTATCGATATATTGGGATTCGTGTGCTAGAAATTCGGGTGGAAAATCCTGTTCGATTCCATTTTACCGGTGTGAAAGTTTGCGATGAGATTCCATTAAAATGGGTCACGCGCTCATAAGTTGGGAGAAGAATGAAGAATCGTGGCATAAATAGAGCGCGCATCGTCATTGATCGCTTTTCATTGATTATTATTTATCACCGTGGGAGTAGCACGTTGCATATAAAAATATATCGTTTATCGATTATCGATCGACCGATCGTTCTTCGATATCTTGCCCGTTTATTTTCAACAAACTGCAGAAAATATTCAAGTGAAACATTATAAACGGAATATAAACGGAACGAAAGCTTATTAATCTTATGATATTTCATACGAAATTCTGATATACGTCCAACATTTTTGTTGATATTATTTTTAATTCATTACGTGTTAATTATAAATATATCAGTGTATTGTATTAATCCAAGAAATTATTTTAGAGATTGTTATTTTATTTGAACGAAAGAAATGAAAAATTATTTTCGAAATTAAAAATTTCCATTGAAATAATTTTTAGAACAAACAATTAATTAAATTAAAATAAAATATGAAAAATATTATATTATCTCGTTGATAATGTTTGTCAACTCACCTTTCCAAACTCACTGAGGCCCGGCGTCGTATCCTGGGTACTGTTCGTCTCGCCAACTGAACAGACTGCCCTGCCAAGAAAATGTCTGTTAAAACTCTTTTCTCCTCTCGCGAAAAACCGGACGGAAAATTCAATAATTTTTCAATACACACGCCTTCGTTTTTCTTCACTCGGTGAAACACCGATAACATTTTTCACGTGTCGATTTCTCCCTACTGTCTGGTCTTTCCTTTGTAATGATAGATCTAGATATCTATAAATTTCGACCTGTTCCTTGATAAATCGAAAAACAGGAACACCAGAGGGAAATTTTAGATAGGAGGTAAACAGTTAATAAATTGAATTTAATAATGTACTTTGAAATTGTAACGATAATATTTCTTACGAATTTCTTCTGTATCAATCAACGTAATAATAATAATAATATCTGAAAGAGAAAGGAAAATTCTCTTTCTAAAAATTATAATTATATCTCAAGAAATTTGAACAAATTATTAAATTATTCCTTAAACTTTTCACTCTGATCTCAATTTAAAACATCTGAAAAAAATCATACAAATTTATTTTACGAAGAGATTTTACTAAACAAAAAATACCTCCTTCTCTCAAATTATTAGAATTAAAATAAATTACAGATCAACGCTTTCGTACGCATAATAAATTACACCGTTTTAAAACAGCGTTCAATAATTCAAGAATGTCGAGAATCGTTTTAAAAATCGACAATAATAATTTATCATCGCGAATCGAAGAGCGATTCCTGAGGAGACAATTTGGTGGAAGGGGTAGTATTGCGGAGAGGGTAAAAAGGAAGATCGAACCCATAGAAAATTTAATCCGAGCCGCGTAATCTTTCTTCTCTCGATTCTCACTTCGATGCTTGCCTCCTTCGTTCTGGAAGGAACGAGTGGGAGAAGGGGGATGTCGACGACTCCTCGTCATCGAGAACCGCGGAAAATCCAATCGTCTTCACGGTCTCGGGGGAAACGGTGGACGAAGACAAAAGAAAGGGAGAAAGAGAGAGAGAGAGAGTGGCGAGGTTCTAAGAATTGATGTTAGGCCAATGGAACACATTCTCCAAAGCGATTCGGCCATTGTCGCGATGAAACGAGTGGTTTGGTGATAACCACGGAGGGGGAGGGATGCAAATGGGTATATCTCTTCCTCTTTCCTTCCCTTTTTTTCTCTTTTTTTTATTATTCAAGAGAAGTATTATTCGAGGAGAAGAATTGGATGATGTTCTTTTTTCTTAATTCAAATAAAATATATAGAATAAAAGAGAAAAATTGAATTATCAATTACCAATATATCAAACAAACAACAGAAATTTTACCCTTCCATTAATTACGTACAATTGAAATTTTTGACCTCGTATAAAAAAATATCAACTTTTTTTATTCCCCTTTATATTTCATTATTATTTGTTCTCTCCAACACCTTGCACAATTTCTAAACGCAACGATCAACGACTTATCGATCGTCGACAAAAGAAAGAAGGAAAGAAAGAAAGAAAGAAAGAAAGAAAGAATCCAATTATCTCCGCGTAAGCCTCGACAAATCCACCTCCACCTCCCCTCGCCGTTGATTCGTCTTCCGAGCAGAGAAACTGAATTCCATTAGACGGAATTCACCCTGTTCACGTTTCCTCGAGATATCATATCCTTACCTATTCCCTTATCCGTGCATTACGCCGATCCGTTTCGAGGAAAAATAAAATACTCGCGGCGTCGAAAGGGAGAGATTTGCTCGGCAGAGTTTCTTATTTACGCGATGGTGGCGTGAGGTGAGGGGGATGCGTCGAGGGGCGCATAAACTAGGCAAGGATTGAAAGGCAACGGGCTGTGAATCGGGTCGCGAGACTATTGTCGTCCCTCGATACTTTCGCCCCCGAATCGGTTAGTTACGAGGAT
>NW_006263804.1:198602-199781 GCF_000469605.1 Apis dorsata | reverse complement strand
CGGCCGCGTCGTATACGTTTTCGCGATATACGCGAATCGGTGGAGGAGGGGGGAGAGAGAGAGAGAGGGAGGAGGGATCATCCCTCCTCGTGGAAACACCGCGGAGAGTATAAATTCCGGCTCCGTGGAATTATACCCGACTTAATGGCGGGAAGGACTGCGTCGAGCTATGTGGGTCGTGTTGCGTGTGGATATATTTTATAAGGAGTTGCTGCTGCTCTTTGTTTTCCTCTCTGTGAAATTGATAGGAGAGGATGGAAAGGGATGGGAAAGGGGAGGATGATATCTGGTGTCCGAAAGGAACTTGTTATCTAGCTCGATTTTCGATATTTCTTCTCTGCTCTCCTGTTTCTGTCTATTTTGTTTATAGTGAAATATATAATTCACTTTTTATAATTCAATTCGTATTGATTATTTTTATTGGATTTAGAGGAAGGTTTAGTAAATATGTTAATTTAACGAAGATCCAATCCTGAATTAAAGATGAAATTATAAATCGTACAGTTGGTGCTCTAGAAAGAGAACTGTTCTGAGAAATTCATATTTGTAATTAATATATAATTATTATATAAGTAATATATCGAATAAAATAGTGCAAGAATATTACCATTGTATTTTGAAATCTATCGATATTTCCATTTTTATGTAATTCCATTAAATTCGTGTTAATTTTATAACAACCTCGAAATATCGAGAATCAAATATCGAAACCTCCTTGCTAGATCCAATCCAAGCAACGAACTGGACCGAATGATGTGGGTCTCAAAGATTCTCCTATCGTCGTACAACCGATTCCTTTTTACGAGAAGAGTTGATCCTTCTCAGAAATCTCTTTCATTCGTGTCTCAATCCGTATTGCACGCAGAAAAAGTTCCCTTCGCTACGGTTTCCTTTTCACTCGCTATATTTCAACGAAAATTCCCCGGCCCAAATCCCCCGGGGATCCCCTCCTTCGCATTTACAGGTTGCAAAGTTTCTTATTATTTTCTCCTTGGGCGGAAACTCGAAATCGGCCGGTTCTCGAGGACGTCAATTCTCGATGCAAGTTTTATGCGCCTCACGATACCGTGACCCTTGCAAATGAAACTCTTCCTTCGATTCCCTTCGAATTTTTACACCAACACCATTGCAAGTTTATCAAGGAATTTTGCACAAAATTTGCGATGCAATTTTGAAAAA
>NW_006263804.1:190899-198131 GCF_000469605.1 Apis dorsata | reverse complement strand
ACACGATTATTGTTTCGCTTGAAATTTGAATTTTTGGAGGATGGAGAGAAACTATAGGATGTATTTTTCGTTTCCTTTCGAGGAAACAAAGTTCTTTTGGTTACGTTTGGTTCGTAAGAGGGATGTGGATTTCGGCAGTGGGAATCTCTGAGACGGTGGAAATTTTCTGTTCCCCAAGGTTTCGGTTTGCTCCTCGAGCTCTTTCAACCTGATCAGGCATGGGAACGGGTTTTTCTTTCTTGGACGAAAACGGTTACAAAGCGGTTAGAAAAAGTGGCCGGCAAAAGCTGCGAGACGATGGAAGTTTCTTCGAATTAATTGAAATGGAAAAGGATCATTTGGTCGAGTCAAATGTTTTTACACGAGACAATGCGAGATTTCGGTGCCGATAACGATGCCATTTTTCTTTCGTGCATCCTTTGGTTTTCTTGTTATTTTTATAAGATGTTTAAGGGAATAAGAAAGAAAGATGTAAAAAATAAAATTAATAGTTTGTAAACTGTAATTTTATAGGATAAATAAAATTTTAGAATTTATTATTATTTAATTTTTGATTTAACGATGGTGTTATCAAAAGGAAAGTATCGATTAGATTTTGATAGAGAGAAGAAGGGAAGTCTTTAATAAGATAAATCTATTTCATATTTTCATTGACCATTGTAGAAATAGATTTGAACAATGAATATTTAAACTTTACTATATCACAAGTAACGATAATAATTTTAAGAATAAACTTTGAAATAAATTTAAGAAATATACAATTTCATCCTACTTGACAAAATTAATTTATGCAAATAAATAAATTGTTTAATTCACTCGCTATTAAAGTGAATCTATCTTTTTTAGAAATTTTGCCGATTCATACTATAGATACTAAAATTAAATTGATCGTCATAATGAGGATATTTCGATATGAAATTGTATTGTATTATAATTTAATTGTTAATTAAATTATTCTGGAATCTCAAATAGATTATCAATTTATCCTGACGGTATTCCGAATATATTTTGATAGTTAATTAATGGACCGATATTATAACAGAGAAATTAAAAAAATCTACCATATTAGTCAATTCTATTCACGGAATATTGTAATAAATTTCGATTCCAATTTAGCTTATCCAAACGTCATAATTCGAAACTATAATTGTAGAATATAAAGTTCTGTAAATGATAAGAACAAACTCGATGAGGATATCTTTCGAATAAATAAAAATCTTGTGTCTTATTTTAAATATTAATAATTATTTTTCGCTCTTTTTTAAATATAAATTTAGAATAATCATAAAGAAAATACTTTTTTTATTTTTATAAGAATAATTATAAATATATTAAAAATTTTATTGGATTGAAGAAATATTAAAAAAAAAAAAAGAAAAAAGAAAAAAGAAATAAATTATAAAAGAATGTAACGTACCATAAAATTTGTTCATTTTCTTACATTATTTTTCATTTTCCATAAAATTTTAGATATATCCATAGATATATTTTAATTTTCCTTTTTTTTAATATATGTGTTGGCTGTCAGTTTGGTAAAATAAAAAATTTTTCGCAAAATATTCACCCTTGTTCACACGTGGTAGTTATATTCTCGTATAATAAAGAATTATAACGAAATCATTGTGCTCCATTTTTATCTAAACAATATTTACAACCGTGTATATATATATTTTTTGGATATTTCAAAAGTGGTATGGAATGTACTCACCAGGAAGTGTCGCAAGCATGCGTCAGGGTAAGGTATCTCGCGCCCAGGCCGTAAAATGTCCTGAGAACACCCAAGGAATTTCCAAGGGAGTGACCACCTTCCACCCCTATAAGACTTGCGATTTTCCCTTCTCGATGAGCCTCGATGAGACCTACGCATACAAAAAAAATATCACTCTTCGCGTTTTTCACTTATTCTCTATTTTTACTTTTTTATTCGTTGTTTCTCTCATCGCGAAATATAAAGAATATTTAGAAAACCCCGTTCCTTCCAAGAATGGTAATTCATTTTCAAGAAAGAAAATCTTTTAAAAAAGAAGACAAAGAGATCGAGTTTCTTTCCTAATTCGATTTCTCCAGGGAAGGTTTCTTTGCGAATGCGTTACTTTTAGCCGCGTCTTTTACTTTTACGCGATGGTTTGACTTCTTCCATTGTATTTTTTTGAACTCGTAGAAATTTGATCGAAAGTCTAATCTAATCCTTTTAATCTAGAAACGAATGGAAAAACTCTTTTAAAAAATTACTCTACAAATAATCCAAGCAAAATTTCCTAAATATCACTCCTTCGATTTTTTCCCGATATTTACAATAAGAGCGTCCAAAAGAATCTTATATTTTCCTCCATTCGTTCCAAAGCCAATTCAAAGTAAGGTATCCCTGATCAGTATGCAGGTTGATGCAGATGGCGGCACAGGCAAGCGTTCGAAGATCTTAGACGACCGATCTCCTCGCCACGAATCACACCTCCCTTTTCCATCCCTTTCCCTCGACCTCGTTTCGCCCTCCCACTTGGCCCAAGTTTCTCAAGCTTATGAAAATGGCCGACAGTTTTCTGGAGCGGGGTTACTCGTCGCGAGAAGTTTTTACAACAAGGCGCGCTCCTCTCATTTTTCTGCGACGGCGCATGCATAACGCGATCTTTGCTTTACGTTTGCCGTGGCGTGAGCACGCAATGGAATTCGTGCCCAACGAAATTTCCCCAGTTGTCGACGTTTATCCATTTGTAATGAATATGGGGAGGAAAATCCCGTTTCTCGAACGTGCAGTCATTTCCCGTATCCCGTATTGGGATAAACGGAGTAAGAGTATTTAAAGAAATAGTGTTTGTGAAATTGAGTAAGATAGATTTCTGGTGTTTTGTAGATTTTTTGAATTTGTACAATGATTCATAATATTCTTCTATATTTGTATTCATTTCTGAAATGGGAAGAAATAATGGAAATGATAATTATTCTTGAGACAAGTTGTGTCTTGGAAGTTTATCTCTTTAATTCAATTACATTATAATTCAAGAATATTTTCTTTAATTTGTTGAAACTTCAAATTTTAAGAAAAATAATGTGATACTTTTTAAATAGAGCATTTATGGAAAATTTAAAATAAAAATATGCAAAAAGTATTCGAGAATGATGAAACAGATTTAAAAATTTCAAATTGCATAAATTTTACACCTTTAATCCTATATTTATTTATTTATTTATTTTTTTCGTTTCCACACACCTTAGAAAATGAATAGTATCTCGCGCAAATGTGTTTTAATTAAAGTCGTTTAACAATGTGGACTTGGCCAATTACACGGGAAATCAATAATGCATTTACAAGTAACCATACACGAATACATATGTATCATTGTCAATAACAAATTGACACTTGTAATTTAGTTAGAAACTTCAACACAAGAGCGGGGCAGAAACGTCCGTTTCCATTCTATTCGGAAGTTCAAATACAAAGTTCAAGATGTAAGTAGGTTATAAACTTCAAATACAAATGTGCGAAATTCCAAGAAATTCCCGCCATTACCTTAAAATGACGTGTAACAATTTCGAATAATACTATTATACTGACCCGTTCATCGAAGCTTGGATTTTCGTTGTTAAATTTTATTCGACTTTGTTACCCCCTCTTGAGGGGTAAGAAATAGAATAAATGAAAAATTTAACAGGAATATTGGGGCAGTTTTCTGCCGGAAGAAGTCTTGATCGTGGAAACTTCTTTTTTGGTGGAAGAACATTATATGCTAATTGTAGCACTCATCTAAGTATAACATTAAAATAAATTTTCGTTTCTTAAGACGTTTCGAGTTTAAATCTTCTATGCTTCGAATATTAATCAGTTAAAAATTAATTTTTAACTTCTCATTGAAAGATTTGCAAATCGTGATTATTAATATTTATTATGGGTTTATATTTATAGAATTTTAGTTTTGAAAAAAATTACTGAAGGCGAAGTTAAATTATGATCTTGAAATTATTCTTTAATTATCCTTCACCAGGTGTATTATTATGTTCAACAATTTTTTTCAGAATGAGAAAGAATTTTTTTAATCTTCTTCTTTAATCTAAATTAACAACACGTTTTTAAAAACTATTTGGATCTTTAGCTATTTAGCTCGTATAATAATAATTGGAAATCTGCGAAATTAATATTTATTAATTGATTATTTAAAGAATATTTTTAACTAATGTAGCAGAATTTCAATAATAATTTTCACGCACATCGGTGATACATCCGTTGGAAAACATTATTCCACCTACTTCCACCTACCTCCTCTTCTAAAGCAATTCCATTAAAAATACAAAATCCCTCGTGACGCAAGCAGGAAATTCCCTTCTTTATCCAGCATTGTTCAGTCAAACAATACTCGAGCTCCTCGTTTCTTTCAAGAAACACAAAATGATTCTTTCGCCAAAGAAAGTTTGGAAATTTACCGGGGGAAGGGGGGAGGGGCTGAAAACAAAAAAGCAAAGAGTCTATAACCTGCGAGGAAACTTGTAAAAGTTTGGGCGACAAGTAACCCCCCCCTCTCTTCTCTCCCTTTTCCTCCCTCGTTGGAAAGCTGTCAGCCATTTTCATAAGCCGAAGAAACTCTCGCCAACCGAATCGAGGTCGGAAAAAGGAACTTTTCACTTGTCTTTTCGGGCCTCCACGCGCGTTTTCCTTTCGTATTCCTGAAGTCAAGACCGATGCGAGAACAGAAATATGGGGAATTAAATAAAACTTGGTCGAATAATGTTTTTGAATAAGAATTTTGACGGAATTGGAATTTTAACCGGATAGATTGATGCAATCGTGGAGAGCATCGTGGATATAATTTTCTTGACAGCCAGTTGTTACTATTCAAATTGGTATCCGTTTGATGGAACGTGTCAGAATCGGTTTCTTGCGACGTATGAAATTGAATATGAAATTGAAATTACGAATCTCAATGAGTTTGATAAAAATTTTATTCTGTTATTTTTTTGCGTTGTTTTCTAAATATGAAAAAGATGATTAAATAAAAGAATTCAGACTGAAAAGAATAAGTTCATCTTTTTTCCTAATTTCTTTGATTGATATTTTTATCGATTAATTGTTAACTGTATGAAAGAGCAATAATATTTTTTTTCATTTTATCATCTCAAATAAAAGAAAAGTTTGTGATGCTCAATCAAGGCTACAAATGTCAGCATAGCCTTGTATGAACGATGAGATATAATAATAGAGAGAGATATAATCTGAAGCCAAAATTCCAAATTTCTTGGCAAGAAGATCTCGAACATCTCGAGTCCTCTTATTTCCTCTTATTACTCGTATTCTTTTAAAATAGATTTCGAATTTTGAATCGTTCTACATATTTGATTCATTTTATTATCGAAGAAAATAAGGTTAAAATTTTTAGGTAAATTTTTATTGATTATCAAGTAACCGCCGATAAGCAAACATTTTTCCCAACTGTCGGTAAAGCTACGAATCATGAAACGGTGTCACAAAGTTGGAACCAATAATTACTTTTCTCTTGAATGATACTTGCTCGAGCAATTAATACCAGATCTCCTTTGTCCCCTCGAGTTTCCTCGAGAGCAAACTTTCTGCCTAGTTTCTGTCGTTTCTGTTGCATCCATTGTTATTCACAGTTGGTACACCGTTTCTAAGCGATCTAATTATCAATGGGACAAGTAGCAATGTCTCAAACTTGAAAATTCCTCACTATCGATTGTTATTATTATATGATCGAGAGTTTATTATCGAAATTATTAATTTACATCATCAAACGATCTTCGACGTAATTGCATCTTTGTCTACCAAGATTTTTACTTTTTCAATTATCAAGAAATCGATAAACGATCAAATGCACAAATAGAAAAATAAATAAATATACGTATCTTAATAGTTAATAGCCAGTAGTGGCGCTAGTATCCTTTTCTTTCAAAATCTTCTTCTAAAATTTCTTCGTTCTTGCTAAATTTCTTAACATTATTCAGAGTATACATCCTCATAAACGCGTAATCAATGATTAAAGGAACAATGTTTCGAAGTTTCCACATCTCGCGATGCAGTTTCCACTTTTGTGAAACAGAGAATTATAAATCTTTCGAAATCCGTGATAATGCATTGTACGTTCACGGAAACGTAAGTCTCGATTCTTTTTCTGTTTCTTAGCGCTATGAAGCTGCATCTTTTATGTCTACAGCAACCTTAGGGAATCATGGTTGATAAATATTGTCTGAACCATTACGTACACCTTGATCTTTCCGTGTTACAATTTTCCCCGAGACTATCTCGTTCCTAGAAAATTTCAGTTACACTTTATATATACACTTTATACACTTTATCTTCCCACCATACTTTTTACGTGGATGGAATCGAACGTATCTTAAATCTCTTAGGGTTTCACATTCGCGAAACGAAAATCTCACCGGATTTTCAATCTTTAAAATATAATTTTAAAGTGTAGTAAATAGTCGTGCAACATATTTATATTCATTCTTTTTTTACAATTTTTTAATTAAATTTAAAACGAATAGATTATCTTTGCAAGACAATTTTTTTTAAATTTCTTTTAAAAAAGAAGATCCTGAAAACAATTGTTTAATTAGAAATTATCTTTTGCATATTTACCTACATTAATTCTTTGTATTTTTTATTTTATTCAAAAAATTCAATCTCTTTCCTATAATAAATTTTTTGCAATTTATGGACTTTACAAATACACAGACGTGTACCAATAAATTAAAACTAATTCACTATACATTTTGAACAGAAAGAGAGAGAGAGAGAGAGAAATTAATAAAATAACGTAAACGATTTTATTAATTCACATTTTAAATCGATGGACGAGAAATTGAATCGAAAAATTGTTTCATGATCGAACAAAAAAAAAAAAACAAAAAAGAGGGGGGGGAGGAAAAAAAAAGAAACAAACCATGCACCGTTAAAACCAATAAAATTCAACTTTGATTCGAAACCATGCACTTTCCACAATGCAGATTTTCCGGGGCGAAATGGTTTGCAATTAAAAACCGTATCGTTGGATCGAAAGTTCGAAACGCTCACCTTTTACGGAGGTAACCAAAGTTAAATGTTGAGCATTCATCTCGGCGAGGCGGCGGATCACGTCGATCTGTTCCAAGGAAAGTTGAACAGCGTTCAACTGTGCCGCACCGCATGGAACGTAGGCGGACCAAAACTGGAAAAAAGAAAAAAAAAACAAGCGGAGCAATGGTTAGAAATGGCCTCTAACGATTTTATTCCCCCGCGAGGGGGC
>NW_006263804.1:189631-190713 GCF_000469605.1 Apis dorsata | reverse complement strand
AAAAAAAAAAAAAAAAAAAAAATATTGATACAGTTAATTGGATCTTTCCTACATAAGCGGATTCTTTTAATCGGTAAATCTTTGAATCTTTGATTACAGTTGCTCGTTAAAATCAAGTTAATATCGAGTTTATTTATTGGGAGAGAAGGGTTGTTGATTTTGAAATTATATATAAATAATTCATTTAAATAGACTTATTAAGGATATTTTACAAATATATATTTACGTAAGAAATATTCGTATCCTGGATATTATCATTTTCAAGCGTTGTTAAACCTCGAATTCTTTCACGTTAAATTACAAAATTACAAAATTAGATTCGATTATCTTCGAGTGTAATCAATGCACGCTTATCTTTGCGCCTCGATAATCATACGTTCCGCTCAAACAAAATAGATGCTCTTTTACGCTTCGCTTAATTTAACCGCGAACTGTATCAAGAAGATTATTATCGTATGGTAATGTAATCGTTACACGGTATATTAATTAATTCTGGTTGCGAAAGAATTTTTTTTTTTTTTTTTCAAATTAAATCACAATGATATCCGATTGATAAATATTTTTATAAATAATTTAGAGAAGAAATATTTCTTCTTCCAATGTTTGTTCGTACTCGAATATTTCGATAAAATGAAAACGGGTGACGATTTATCAATATTCATCGCAGCATTTAAGCGCTTTCATTATTATCGCGTGATGCTAATTAACCACCGATTGTAGCGTCGGTAATACGTTCGTAATCATAACACTTGAGAACACTTAGCAATGGACGAGATAGACCAGTTAATTAACGTCTCTCGCTGTGCGAATTACACTCACGCGAACCGTTCTCCCCTCTATTTTGAAAATAATAATTATTCACGGATAGTTGATCAGCTTGATGATAATTCATTCGTTCATTCAATCGAAAGTGTATGATTAGAACTTATATAAAGAAAAATATAAATATCGTCACTTAAATCTAAATCGTTGACATTCCTTCTTTAAAATTTTAACAGAAAATTTATTTGTTCGTCGAATGATAGAATATTTCTCGTTCCAAGTATAAACCTAAATTGACATTCCTTCTCTAAAATTTTACC
>NW_006263804.1:187559-188769 GCF_000469605.1 Apis dorsata | reverse complement strand
TCGTTCCAAATATAACTCGTCGCTTAAACCTAAATCATTGATATTCATTCTCTAAAATTCCACCTGACAGAAAATTTATTTATTTGTCGAATAATAGCATATTTCTCGAAAATTATAAAAGAAGAAATCGAATAAACAGTCATCGTTTCCAAGATGTTATCAACCGTGCTTAGCCGGTGCACAGTTGTGACGAATAGAAAGTTGTCCAGGGGCGATTTTCGAGAGGTTTGGAAGAGACGACAAGGTGAGCCGGCCATTTCACCAGCCTTCCTCCCCTTTGAGAAGGGAACGTTACCAATTACTCGGCGGTCTGATTACCGTCGAGTTTCTCTGCCAATGTAAATATTGAATTTACCCCTCCCCTAACCCGATTGGCATCCTTAATTCTCACGACGAGGCTGTCGTGACGTCAACTTATCATACTAATCGCGATACGTTGAAATTTCCACGAGCCACCCTTTAGGACAAAGAAGAATGACGAACTCTTTTGGATTCTTTGAATCTTATTTCAAATAATTCGTATTGACACGTATTTCGATTCAGTCAAGCAAAAATTTGACTCGATTTGGTAAAAGTGGGGAGGTGAAATTGGAAAATAATAAAAGATAGATAGACTGCGAAGAAATTTCATCTTTCTTAAGTCACATGTTTTGTAATATATACGAGTAAAAATGATTAACAACAAAAGAGAGATGATAGGGGATGCTTTTTAAAAAGCATCGAATTTGAAACGATTGTCAACTATGAATAATATCGTAAAAGAATAAAATTACTTTCAAAAATGCTCCAATGCTCGTTTAACGCGGAAACATTATTTTCTCCATTTAACGTAAATCGATCGCAATTATAACGTTAATGCAGTTTTAACGCGATACGATTTAAACGTAGCCAAAGTTGGGTGTAATAAATGGGGGATTCGGATAATGGAGGGATGGAAACAGCAAATAACACGAAGATTCGTTCAAGCTTCAAGCTTATAACCTGTGTACATCTCTGTAATTTAAATCGACCTTAGCCAACTTATATCTGCTCGATTTTAACGAGAAGAGAAACTTTTTATCTCGAGTTTTATCGCGAGTTTTATTATTAATTACCCTCTCTCGAATTTCTTTTCCTTTTTTGGAAGGGGGCCCTCAATTCGAGAAACCAAAGGAAAATGGTTTCTTCGACTCTTTCTCTCTCTCTCCCCCCTTCCTCCCCTCGAAAAATG
>NW_006263804.1:173750-187298 GCF_000469605.1 Apis dorsata | reverse complement strand
CCCCCCCCGCATCAGAGAAAATAATTGAGTTGTTGCCGCGTTGCCTGAAACTTTCACGGTAAATTGGGTATTTTCCCAACTATAAAATGACAGGATCCCAGGCTAAAAGGCGTTGGATATTCCGGGAACGATGTACACGCGCATGGTACACACGGTCGAAAATGAAAAATTTCGTTTCGGAATTTTCCCCTCCCCCGAGCGAAACCAAGATTTTTATCCTCTCCCGTAAATTTTTCACGGGATTTTGATCGATAAAATCGATCGACTTATCAATCCAGAAACGTAATATCCCTTTTTCGATTAATCACTTTCGAATCGTTGAACAATTGCAACAAATAATTCCCTCTCCCCGTTGTATTCCTCTCTCTCGCAAATATATATAAAAAAAAAAAAATAGAAGCAAGATCGTCCAATCCGACGCATCCGATTTAACCGATCGAGTTAACGTCCCAACCCGAGCTCTAGGTTGACGGCTCTATCTTCCCTGTGACACCCGGTATAGTTAAGTAGCGGCGCACGCTGAACGCGCGTACAGTGGAAATGGCGGTTAATAAGCGGACAGGAGATAAACCCGTCCGACTGGAAAGAGACGTGCGTTCTTCCAGAAGAGAGGCAGATAATACCGACCGAGTTCGGCTCGCGTATTTTATTCAAAACACGAAACCATCGAGGGAGATGCGCTTTAAAAAAAAAAGAGGAAGAGGGGAAGGAAGGAGGGATGGAGGGATTAAAAAAGGAAAAAGGAGGGAGAGAACAAAGAGGAGAATACGATCAAACTGCAGTTTTTCGAAGAAGAATATTCGATCCTAGAGCTCGTGCTAACGGCTCTTTCTAACGTGGAGCGAAGAATTGAAAAAGAGAGACGAGCCCCTCTTCGTTCCGTCCGAGTTGAACAATTTGTTCGTGGCCAAAAAGAAAGGCGAGGGGCAATTAAAATTCTTCTCGATTTTCATCGCGCGGTCCACGCGAGTTTTCACCACATTTGAGTCGAGGAAAGCAATTTCAACCGTCATAGTCATGGATGAGGGAGGGGGGAAATCTTGTTGATTCAATTACCCCCCCCTGGCTCGAAAGTTTTCTCCTTGGCCGTGTTAATTAAACGCGAGCGAGTCACGCGACGATTCTTTCTTCCTTTTTCTGCCGGATCTGATCGCGTTTTTCTTCTCTTGTAAAAATTAGTATCGTGTAAAAGTGAAATTTTTAATTTGTAATTGAGGATATCATATTAATTGTGTGGTGATCGTCCATGAATCGATTTTATTACGACGATTATTGTTCGATGCGTGATAAAGATCGGGAAATAAATATATACACCTGAAAGTAAAAAAAAAAAAAAAAATGTGAAAATTAATCTTAACATTTAGAAACTTTCTAAATTAAATCTGAAAGGGGTTCATAATAATAATTCGATTCAAAGAATGCTTCAAATCTAAAAATTTGAAACAATTTAAAGTTTTCAGCCGAATTTTCGTTGAACAAAAGAAAAAAAAAAAAGAAAAAAGAAAAGGAAAAAAAAAATTCCACAAAAGGATTAATATTCTTAAGGAGGCCTCTTAACCCGATCTCATTTCTCGGCCAGCGATAACCAACAGAACGAAAAGTTCCTTTGATAACGATACCGAGACTGTAATAATGGCGGTTATTTACGCCATAACGAAATCTTTTATATAAGACGACGCACACACTTCTCGAAAAGACACGTTTACACGACGATCCCTTTCTTTATACTTCTTACTTTGCCTCCTTCCCCTGCCTTCTTCTTTCTTCACCCCCCTCTCTCATCATCCTCAACAACAATCTCATTGAGAAAATGAGAATCTCTTGCTTCCTCTTGATTCGAGGTTTTACACAGGTAACTCGCCTGTGAAATAATGCAATATGATTCGAGGAGATGTGGTAACGACAGTGATCGATTATCGTCGAAAATTTCATGGTTAAATTTACAATCCTTATCGTTAAATAATCGTTAAATAAATTAACAGATGATTAAAATAACTTGAACATCTCTAACTTTACAATAAAATATTTATTATTACGAGAAAATAGAAAATTGTGTATTTTAATAAAAAGAAAAATAAGCTATTCATGATAGATGAAATCTCTTGAGATTCGAATGTAAAAAGTCTTTGATTATTTTGACCGATCTCGACGACGATCTTCTTCATCTTTATCTCGCTTTTTTGTCTTTCCTTTTTTTTTTTGAGAGGGGAGAGGAAATCGATATTAGAACGGAGAATTCGACTTCTGTTTTCGTAGACGAGAGGACGGAATTTCGTTGTTTTTCCTACGGGCCAAAGATCCTCCAACTCGGTAAACAGGATAATTTTCGCGGGATATTTATCGACGTTCAAGCATTTTCTCTGTTATCAGCTTCCCGTGACCGGGACTTTTATTGACTTTCCAGCTTTTCGATTCTCTCCAAGTTTAAGCTGGAAGGAGATCAACTTCTAACTAAGCTGCTGGCTGGAAATGAAGAAATTTCTTTCACTTCTTTCCTTTACACGGAAAGATTTTTTTCTCCGCGGGCTGAAATTAAATTGCTCGAAAGAGACTTTTTTTCCTTATTTAAATCGAAAACCCGAATTTCCACCCGCTCTTTGAAAAAATTGAATATCGCGCATCACAAATTATTTTTAATTTATTCAATCGTCAAACAATCATTCTTTTGAGTATCTCAAAAGAAGATCCTTTCAGAAAATAACCGTACAATTTCAATTTCTTTATCTCACCCATACACATATATACACACACACGTTATATTATTCTATTCTTCCTTCGAACAAACTTTCCTTTCCCCCGGATCGATCGAAACAAACTCGAGAGGGCATCGAAAGTGCATTAACACGGGAAGGAGATCTGCATCGTGTAACTTCGGCATGGATAAAGGCTCGAGGCCGAGGAGGAGGAGGAGGGAAAACTCGTTTCCCCGATGAAAAACTCGAAAGGAAGCGAGGATAACCGCGAAAAGTGCTCGTGACACGGAATTTCTGGTCACTCGCGTACAACTGCGATGAAAAAGTTTCGGACTTAACTTGATCGAGAGAGGGGAGGAAAACGACGAGTTAACATAAGGGGATTGAAATTCGTTAGAGCAGAATAAGTTGTCCAAGTGAGAATGGGTTGTATAGTTTTGAGGGTGGCGCGAGTTTATTGAGCGAAGAAATTGGATTAAACGTTGGTCCTTGTAACGAAATTCGGGAGGGGTTCGTAAGGAAAATGATCCTCGAATAATTCTTTTATTGCGAGATTAGTTGTAGCTTCGTGATTTAGATCGGATTAGAAATATATAAATTGAACGGACGAGAAGACGTGGTTGGATTCGTAAAAATTATACGTTGTTGTGTAACAAGGGATGAAATGTTTGTTGAAATTAGAAGAAGAAAGGTTAAAAATTTTTAGAATATCTTTCTGTTCCTTTTGCATAAAATTGACAACCATTAGTTCTGTTCGATCTTTTTGCAGAATTTAGATAAAATTTCTCTATTTGTATATTTTTTTTTTTTACATATGCTGGGAATTTAAGTCGAAATTACGTCTAGGAATTGGGTCACGAATCGAATATAGTGCAATTTCTCTTTTTTTTTTATTTCGTTTTCACACGTAATTGTTGGAAATTTTCACGAGGCCATAGAAATTTATATCGCGGGGGCCATTTATCGCGATGCAAGAAAAGAATGTGTTGCAAATTATCTGTCGTGGAAAAATGTATGTGCGTAATTAATAATTGAATACGGGCAATTATACAGAAATAGCAAGCAATTGTTAGACTATAGCGTTAATATATAGCTTAAAAGCTCGTACAATTGCATCAATAGTTTAATTCGAAATCAATTTTTGAAAAGGATTATTAATTATTCTTGAATATATCTTGAATAAATAATTTTCTACAAAGGCATAATATTCTAGAGAAAACTTGGACCGATCTTTTAACTGACCTTATATTTAACCTTTCCTCTTTTAAAAAATAATACCTATTCTTTTTTTGCGGACCAAGTTTCGTTTACCTGTCTACCAGAATTAAACGGATAATCGATTTATAAATTATTAAAAAAAATAATAGCTTATAATATATTTATATTATAGAAATTAAGATTTCATTAACAATCAAAAAATTGTCGAATTAAAAAAAGGTATTGTATATAATTTGAATATTATATCTAATCAGAATTTCCAACGTATAACCAATAGAAACCAATTACCGATAATGTCCATTAGTCCATTACGTCTGCAGCATGGTGTCAATTCATTATTATCGATGGTCGAACGAGAAAGCCATATAGAGAGGCAGAAGCATAACACCGAGGGAAGGAAAATGATCTTTCAGGAAACCAATTCGTATCGAATCCTCCCCAGAAGCCGTAAAACATATAGCTCCCCCAATTTCTGTTACCCTCTCGCAAGGGTGAGAACAAATTCATACTTGTTCCTTTACTTCTTCGAAACTAAAAGATTCCGTTATTTTTTTTCTCGAATAAAATATGATAAAATTCAATTGTAATATCAAATTGATAAAAGTTTGAATGTGGATGCACGACAAATTTATTTGTGGATCATGCTTGTTTTAACAAGCCTTATATATTTATATATACAAATCAGATTAAAAATTTATTCTGATATTCAATTATATTGTATTATGCATAACAAGCATATTCTTAAATATATTGTATCGTGCATAATAATTCATTCATCGAATTAATGATTCTATAAACGTTAATTAAATTAACCTTCTATCCAATTTTTTTTTCTCTGCAACGATATACCTCGATAACTTTAAGAGCAACAAATTTCCAATCCATCGATTCTTCGATACGAAACACGGTCGTATATCCGATATTTGCATCATTAATGAAATAATGGATCCTGAAAGCATCCCCGCTTCTCACGTTCATTTCATCAGTTGGGCAAAGTCTTCCAGTTTCCGAATCGGGGTCAAGGAAATGGTCCTCCGCATCCCCTTCCTATTTTCTGGGGATAGGGTATAGGCTTTTATCTGCACGTAGACACTCGTGAAGGAAAGAGGAAGGAAAGTTTTAGCCAGGTATAACAGGATCCCCCCTCCTTCGTTGACCCCCTCCATCGTTAATACGGTATGGATTCATTTTCAAGTAAGTTGGATCGATTTATCGGCGTGAAAGTGATTCCTCCAAGGGAAACCTTAGAGACGTCGTTTCCATGGGAAAGTGCTCAATTGGATTATCGGATGACCTAGGCTTTAGACCTTTTCCCCACACTTGCCTTCCTTATATTTCACCTTAACGCTATCGCTTTTCTTACTTACTTAATTGTCTCCCTCCAGGAAGAACGGTATTTTATACAGTTATTCTTAATCTTTCCTTTGTCTTTCTTTCACGAGGTGGAGAGGATAAGTTTGATCTTCTATCTTGAAATTTTAACGGTTTGACAATGGTTAATCAGAATTTACCCACCACCGTGATTAAAATCTTGACGCGCTCGAAATTGGTTTTTAAAATTAAAAACTTTTTCGAGCATCGTATTAACGATATGATGCGATAACGAAAGTTGATTGAACATTCTTCATGGCTTGTTCTCAATTTTCCACTCGAAATTTCGCTATTATACGATACGTTGATCACCGGTTATGGTCGCTTGTTTCGAATACTCTGTCGTGTTGTACCATTGCTCTTTGTCCATAGTGTGTATCTCTGAAATCCCAATTTTACACATACATCACGGGTGTGTTACGTTTTGGAAACGTTATTTTATCTCGTGAAATTTATGAGAATTAAATATGTAGTTGGATGGAAACTACAAAAAAGATTTAAAAATAAGAATACAGATCGAATGATTGAAGTCCATTGAAATTAAAACAATTTTCAGATGCTTTCTTGCTCGAATTTTTGCATTAAAAATATAAATCAGTTAAGAAAAGGAATTACAGAAAAGGGCTTTCAACGTGCTCTTTCTCTTTTTAGAAGCTAGTTGTCAAGTGTATAAAGCAAGGGAAGATAAAACTGGGATGAAGAGTCTAAGACTTTAAAGCCCATTTATATTTTGCTACTTAAAAATTGAACAATAAAAGAATATGATTATTCAACAAATAATAAATTCCTATCCCATAAAAATAATTATAAAATAAAGTAATCTTATTTCCAAGTCTCGCTAATTAATTAACTAAAAACCTGTAATAATATAATTTCAATATTTCAAATATTATTCCAAAAATCTGTAAAATACAATCTTGAAACGATAATATCTTAAAAAAATAAACGACCACCCATTTTAGAAGAGATTTGTATTCGCTGTTTATTTTTTTGTTCTTTTTCCCCTTTAAACAAACTGAAATAAATTTACAGGTTTAGAAAACAACGAGAAGGGAAATTCTCGCTTTCACGAGAGAATTCTTCTCTCCCGTATGCGCCTCCCGTGCTCGATCAATTTACAGGGCGTTCCGCACTTTTCCGAGTAGTTTCCACGTAACCCTACCTTGTTAGACGTCAAAGTCAATATGCAAAACGAGGAAGGGGCGAAGTGGTGCCTTATCGAGTTTTAATATTTATTCGTGCCGCGGGACTGTGCACTTCCCTTCTAGAAGAAACTAAAAAATTGAATTCCGGGCGGAGGGAGGGAGTAGGCGGCCGATGACAATGGAGGAATTGCGCCTCGATAATCAAATTACAAATCGCCAATAGGGAGGAGGGGGCTTTCTAGCTCTTCTCCCTCCCCCCGAATGAAACGCAATCGGAATTTCAGATCCGGTTTTTCCTCCTCTTACGTTCCTTTTTCTTTTTACCTCCGAGTGTCGAAACAGGAGATGATTCTCGGAGAGTAACACACAAGAGATTATTTTATCTCACGATTCAATCACGTAGAATGCTTTCATTCGTGGTAGAATAGTAATTTCAATGATTTTTGCGACGATTTCCACGTTGTTTTCTCTGATAAAAAATTAAATTAAGTTATATCTTTTGCTTTTTGGAAATACGGTCGATGTTTTTTAAGTATAATTATAAAGCGAATTTGATGGCGATTCTTCCAAGATTTTTCGAAAATTTTACTTCGCATTTACACAAAGAAACCGGATCTTCGACTTATAGCCGAACAATTTGCATCTCGCTCCTTTTTTCCCAGTATTTATCTTGCCCCTTTTTGCCTGTTTAATCTTTTTCCACCTATCTTCCACGTTTCTTCTCCCCTTTCTTTCCAGTTTCTTCACTATTGTCATAGGAAGACGAGAAAATTTAAAGCTCCCCGTGGAACCGCCTCGTCGATTTATCAGCGAAACTCGGGTTAAATAGAGAGGGTGGAAAAACGGGAGGCGAGGGTGGAAAATTTGGGGGAATTGTAACCGATCGGAAGAATGGAAAATATCCTGGTGAGAAAAAAATTTTCCCTAGAATTATGATTGTTAACTTACGAGCACTGTAAAACTCGTGGATCTTGTTTCCTGTTGAATATTTTCTCCCTCCTCTAAGATTAATTATACCGTGGATTTTATAAATAGAAAATACGAAATTTTCTGACTGTTATTTTAAATTTTAAAGATGCTCTTCTTTAGGTTATATACAAGTCACAGAGACGTCGTGTCGAGTTGTAGGAATCGTGAGATTACGAATTTTAAGAATAATCAGTTTATGAAAAGTATATTTCTTTCCAGAACACATTAGAAACATCTATTATATCGCGAAATTATGGGGAATATAAAGTAAAGGATGATTAGGTTATAGAAATAGGAACAGATTTTATCGTAGTTAAATTGCTCCAAATGAAATGGAAAAAGAAAAATTTGATCCAAATTCGAAACATAATTTGGAAAGTGCATAAAGCGATCAATATTAGTTTAGACGTAGTTTTAATGAACCTGTTCTCACAAATTGGGTACGTTTGGGAAAATAAACGAGGGGGGAGGGAGAGGAGGATGCATTTATCCTCGGTCTGCTCGAAATGAATCTTCGATACGGCGTGCGGTCTGTTGTTAATTGCTGAAATAACTTTCTGCAGCGCATTTACGAATTCCGGTTAGCCTTTCCGCATAACTACGGTTTCCATATACTTTATCACGTGGAACGCGCGTGGATATTCGTTTCGAAGTATTCCAGACAGGTCGTGTATCGCATTCTGGATATGTGGTACCTGGATGAATTTGAATCTGATGATAAATGATAAATTTCGATTTAAGATTTTTCCTAGCCTTCGAAAAGGTTTTTTATTATTTCCTCTTCGAAGAGAAAAAAATTAGAAATAGAGAGCATCGAGGGTTTTGTAAATTTTTGACGAGAGAGATATTTTCAATTTAATTAGGGATTAATAATGATTTTAATCATTTTTAAAGCAACAGGAAGCTCGTAAAGGAACGGAGTCATAGCTCACTATTAATTGGCTGAATTAAACAGATGATATTCCAAGAAGTTGAAATACATCATTAAACTGGAATTCTCCAAGCTTTGACTTAAACTTCATCCGCCCAAGCCGTTTCATTACTTGCTCGCACCTTCTTAATTACAACGCACCTATCTAAGTTTCCAGACAGACAGACTTTCTTCCACGATATATCTCCATAATATCAACCCGAAAACGAGTTCATTTTCTTCGCCCCGTTTAATATTCAACGGGATCAGGCGTCGATCGATCGAGGCTCGCGATTATGTACAACTTGAAGATAAAATTAATTCAAATTTATAAGTTCGATCACGCGTAATTAAGATCTCCCTCCAACGATACGAACGATAAATTTCCAACTTCCTTCAATTAATCCTTGATTATTCCAACGATTCGAGAAAATTATTTTACTTAATATTTTCATTTAATTGTGATAAATTACGATTTAAAATTTTCGTAATAATTATTCCACGTGTTGGAATATTTGGAAAGCGTTCGATACATTCAGAAATAAAAATATCGAACGTGATCTTCGTCCCCGAGAAACGAAAATCTCGGGACAGTATGGAAGATGCACGTTGCCCGCATAACAAATATCCCCAGAGCGGGGGAGATTTATTAAAATCGGCTTGGCTGGCTGAAAAATTTGAGACGCATCTCCCCACCCGCGGATGTTTTTCACGGAAATTTTCGTGGAACTTTGCCTGGTCTCGAACTTCCCAGACAGGATCATTCGTAATTCAAAGACGCATCCGTCTCTTATCTCCGCATATATGTACGCGTGAGAATAGCCCAGCATTTGCAAACTTCTCGGCAGTCGCGTTACTTCATTTTCAAGTGTTTGTTTTCTTCGGCGTTAGTTCTTCGGGATTCGCAAACATCGTTCGTGATGCGAGCTGGTTGAAAAAAGAGCTAGTTCTCTTTCTTTCACTTCCTCCACCACCGCAAGAGATCCGTCTTCTCTTTTCTTTTATTCGATACAGGGTTGCAACAAGAAATTTCAATTTTGTAAACAACGGGTTTCATCTTTTTGTTACGTTTTTGCTTTGTTTTAATATTGTGAAGTAGGTGTATCGAAGATGAATTTTTAAATAAGATTAAATTTTTGACTCGAATTCGATGTACGAAATATCGATTTTGTTTGTCGATAATTATTAATTGTTTCTCTCTTCTCTCTTTAATGTAACTATGTAATTTTTATCAGTAAAGGAAAATTGAATTTTGAATTTAATTTATTTTATAATAGTTCGTGGGATACACGATTTATATTTTTATAACGAAAGAGTCGATAAAACACTATTCATATTATTCTTAAATGTTTATTTATTTTGAATATGCAAAGATTTAAAAAATATCCAAAGTGATATATATATAGGCATAAGTCTTTCAGATTGCTTGTTTATCTTTGTCTCGTCAAATTACCATTTCCATATCTTAAAAATCAATGGGAGCAAGTCATCCATATTGTAGAACAGGAAATTAAGCTTTTGGCGAACGGCCCGGCCAATCAATACTTCTCATGAGCAGCGTGCAATAAAACACACCTCTCGTTATTAGCACTCGTTGAATTCCGTCGAACCATTTCTTACACGAGAAAAATGGGGCAGAACAGCCGCGATAAATTTTACTCTGAACGCGATTGAAACGCGGATTATTCGAGGAAAAATCCGTTCGAGTAAACTGAATACGTTCATTATTACAAAACTCGCTGTGCAATTTGTCAATCGTTTCGATTCTATTTTCCAACGTAATACCTCATCATTTGTTCAGAAAAATTATATATCACATTCGTATCAAGCTCCAGTGCGACAACATGGTGTACGAAATTCTTAAAAGTATCTTCTTCAATCGTTGCTGCTCATTCATACCGAAACAAATCATTAATTAATCCCATCTCTTCTTTTTATCAATAAAATCAATAACATTCAATCGTTTCGATTTTATTTTCGTAATATCGCAGCATTTGTTCAGAAAAAGTATATATCACATTCGTATCAAGCTCCAGTGCGACAACATGGTGTACGAAATTCTTAAAAGTATCTTCTTCAATCGTTGCTGCTCATTCATACCGAAACAAATCATTAATTAATCCCATCTCTTCTTTTTATCAATAAAATCAATAACATTCAATCGTTTCGATTTTATTTTCGTAATATCGCAGCATTTGTTCAGAAAAAGTATATATCACATTCGTATCAAGCTCCAGTGCGACAACATGGTGTACGAAATTCTTAAAAGTATCTTCTTCAATCGTTGCTGCTCATTCATACCGAAACAAATCATTAATTAATCCCATCTCTTCTTTTTATCAATAAAATCAATAACATTCAATCGTTTCGATTTTATTTTCGTAATATCGCAGCATTTGTTCAGAAAAAGTATATATCACATTCGTATCAAGCTCCAGTGCGACAACATGGTGTACGAAATTCTTAAAAGTATCTTCTTCAATCGTTGCTGCTCATTCATACCGAAACAAATCATTAATTAATCCCATCTCTTCTTTTTATCAATAAAATCAATAACATTCAATCGTTTCGATTTTATTTTCGTAATATCTCATCATTTGTTCAGAAAAATTATATATCACATTCGTATCAAGCTCCAGTGCGACAAACATGATATGGAAATTCTTAAAAGTATCTTCTTCAATCGTTGCTGCTCATTCATACCGAAACAAATCATTAATTAATCCCATCTCTTCTTTTTATCAATAAAATCAATAAAATTCAATCGTTTCGATTTTATTTTCGTAATATCTCATCATTTGTTCAGAAAAATTATATATCACATTCGTATCAAGCTCCAGTGCGACAAACATGATATGGAAATTCTTAAAAGTATCTTCTTCAATCGTTGCTGCTCATTCATACCGAAACAAATCATTAATTAATCCCATCTCTTCTTTTTATCAATAAAATTCACGTGCATCCATCCAGTCGTGCTTAATGCGTTCCGCATGAAAGGGTCTTCCTCCTCGTTCCGTAAGCGTTCTGTTTGCTTGTAACCAACACCGGGTGGAGGGGGAAAGTCTCGTTCAAATAAAGAACCGAGTGAAATCCACTCGTTAAGTAGCAAGTAGGGGGGAGGGTTGCGTTCGCTCTTTGAAAATGGCTGCGTGCATCAGGGCTTCGCATGACCTAATTATGATAGCGGCGCGCCACTACACAGCAGAGAGCGAGTTCACCCACTATAAATGGATGCCCGTAAACCGGTCCCCTCACGCGGTGCATCGCGATTATACCCCTCTCGTAATAACAACCAATCCGTCTCACGAACGTGAATGGCGATAAGAGAGAGAGAAAGAGATGGATAGATGGATAGACAGATGGATAGAGCGAGAGAGGCGCGGAAGTAACGTTTTGCCGAGTCTTCCGTAACCTCGGCAAAAGCCGATTGACGTATCGACACCTGCCACCACCCTCCACCCTCCCTCCTCGATTTTATCTCCCCTCTTGTAAAACTTTGATTCGCTATTGGGGATTAATCGTTAACGATTAACCACGCTCCACTTTTCACGGAGGGGTGCTCGGTTTTATTCGAAAGGGGGCGGAGAAATTTTCTTTCCTTTCCTCCCCATTTTTTCCCTTCCTTTGGGAAAAAATTAGCAAAGAAAATTGGACAAAGTGATCGTATATAATCTAAAGAGTTTTATTACATTTAGTTAGAGCTTCTTGTGCGATTAATAATGACACGAGTTTTTCTTTTTTTTTTTTTTTTTTCAAAAATAGAACAAGTTCACAGGAGTGACGTTTTCG
Organism: Apis dorsata; assembly: GCF_000469605.1. NCBI lineage: Eukaryota > Metazoa > Arthropoda > Insecta > Hymenoptera > Apidae > Apis > Apis dorsata. The sequence continues at coordinate 175,203 of NW_006263804.1, read as the reverse complement.
ATAGTTCGGAATACATAATTGAATAATTTGAACGTTCGATCAGAATTTCGTTCGCGTCAGTCGCAGCGTATCGGAGGAGAGGATAGGGAAACCCGTATATGATAGCGGTGCTTCTGTTCCTGTAGATGGAACAAGAGGCAAAAAGAGGATGCGCGTTATGCAGGGTGGGTTCCAATGATCTCCAACAGTGATTGACATATCGACACGTGCCATCTCTTTCACCTGGTTTTCTCGTCACTCGTACAATGAAATTTCACCTTTTTTCTCCCCCTTTTCCTTCTCTCTCTCTCTCTCCCTTTCTTCCCCTTCTTACTTTCAATGTCGAATTAACGAAGCTCGAACGAATGGATTACGTTATATTATGGAGGCGGAAAATTAGTTTCGTTTCATGCCTCCGCGGGCGAGATTTCGCAGATTTCGCGCCGCGCACGACCTGCCGCTTACGGCCAAATTTACAAATCGAATTTGCATGTGAAAGTTTATGCAAACGTTTAAACGCCGGCCGATAACGTTTGCCACAGACGCCGATAATTTTATGATAATTTTACGGTAATTTTCCACCCCTCCCCCGATTTTCCCTTATCTTTGATCGCGATGTATCGACACATTGGGCGGCAGAGAACTTTGCTCATTAGCAATCCGCGTGCTCGGATCGTTTCCAATACGCCGATCCTTTGACTCTCAACGTATAAACAGGTTTGTTCCAGGTATGAATCTGGTGATTAGAAACTATTGATTACAGCCTGGCAATTACGCTCGAAACTCGAATCGCGCGGCGCTGGAATTTTGATGCGGACCCCGTGTTGATTCCGAATTCACGATCGATTTTGAGAGAGAGAGAGAGAGAGAGAGACAGCATACGCTGGAAAGAATCAATTTTGAATCCTTAATCGAACATCTTGGATACGATCAATCATTATTTAAAACGATCCATCAGCGACGTGATGATATATCGTACGATTATTGTCGTAGAAAAATTATATTTCTAATAAATTTTTAATAAACCCAGTGAAATAGAGATCAAATCTGAATCCATTCCCAAGCGAAATGGGGCGTTTTCTAAATTTATTATTAATCTAAAATTTCAAATTACGAGTCCTCTCGTTCGATGGAGGCTCGATGGAGATCCGAATCGTTGAGGGATGGGGCGCGAGGTAACCGAGCCCGCGTAATTATCGCGTCGATAATCGAAGGGCAAAGTTTCTCTTAAACGTTGCCGGCCCATTGACACTGGCAGAGTCGTTAGGAACCGTGGTCCAACCCTTCCCAAGTCTAAATAGTACCGGTGCAAACTCGTCGAAGTTTCGAATGCCCAACCCGAATACGTAATGAGTACGTGGCCTGTTGGGTTTTGGCGGCATTACGCGAGCCGGACCATTATGACTAATCGTTTGGAACGATTCGCTATTTGGCCCGGGCAAACATTTCGCGTGTATGAGAATAAAAATTTTAA